>NW_023468619.1:5335-5836 GCF_013731165.1 Rhagoletis pomonella | reverse complement strand
CACCGAAGCGTGTTGGGCTACCCACTAAAACCCAAACTCCCACCGCCCGCGCAAGAATCCCGCATCTGGCACCGCAATTCTGCATGTCTTCAGATGCAGGAGCGCGCTGTTAGAGCCTTGGGGCTGCTCTTTAGTAGGGGCGTTTCATTCGGGTGTCCTCAGTAGACAATCGTCCTCTCGTTTGCAGCGGAGTACGAATTTCACGTATCTCGCAACTGCTTCCCACTTTTCTGCGCTGGAGATCATTACCCCAACTATGTTGTTCGGAGTTATGACTCCGTGTCTTTCTTCCAACATTCTGCGCGAAATCAAGAAGTGTTCGCAGGTGAAGAATGTGTGGTACACGTTATCTTCGACGTTTCCACAGTAGTGACAGAACGGTGAGTCCACCCTTCCCATTCTATGAAGATATTCTCGGAAGTAACCATGACCGGTGAGGAATTGCGTCAGGTACAAATCGACTTCCCCATGTGGTCTGTTCAGCCATGTTTGAAGGTCGGC
>NW_023468619.1:0-5235 GCF_013731165.1 Rhagoletis pomonella | reverse complement strand
ACCCCAACTATGTTGTTCGGAGTTATGACTCCGTGTCTTTCTTCCAACATTCTGCGCGAAATCAAGAAGTGTTCGCAGGTGAAGAATGTGTGGTACACGTTATCTTCGACGTTTCCACAGTAGTGACAGAACGGTGAGTCCACCCTTCCCATTCTATGAAGATATTCTCGGAAGTAACCATGACCGGTGAGGAATTGCGTCAGGTAGAAATCGACTTCCCCATGTGGTCTGTTCAGCCATGTTTGAAGGTCGGCTATCAGGGAGTGTGTCCATCGACCTTTTGTGCTCGCGTTCCAGTTTTGTTGCCACTGCTGGATCAGTTGCTCGCGCGCCCTTGCCGCGGCAGCTGCTCGACCTATCTCGGCACTGAGATTGTAAATCTCTTTTCGCTCGTAAGCAAGTAGCTCAATTGGCATGACGCCAGAAATAACTAGAACCGCGTCCGCGGACACTGTACGGTATGCAGAAGCAATGCGTAGTGCCCCTCTGTGCTGTACCGAAGACATTTGAATCCGGTATTTTTTGACTTTCAATGCGTCAGCCCATATTTCTGCCCCGTACAGGAGCACCGATTGGACCGCTGTCATCAGAAGCTTCCTGCGGCATGGCTTCGGGCCGCCCACGTTCGCCATCAGCCGGCTTAGAGCCGCCGTGCTCTGCGCAGCTTTTTCACATACTCCATGGATGTGTTCCCAGAATGTGAGTTTGCTGTCAAGCTTCACCCCTAGGTATTTTGTAGACCTAGAAGTCGTCACGAGTTGAGGTCCGACCATCATATTTATAATTGTTGGGATCCGTTTCCTGGTGAGGAGCACGATCTCCGTTTTGGCTGTAGCCAATTGCAGACCGTGATCGCTCATCCATCCACTGACGTTACGCATGACCTGGTTTAGCTTGAGCTGTGCTAGCTGGACATTTCTTACTGTTATGACGGCGGCCACGTCGTCCGCGAAGGCGACAAGGAAGGCGCTCTCCGGCATTTCCGTGCGCAACAGACTGTCATACGTGGCGTTCCAGAGGTCCGGGCCAAGTACAGACCCCTGTGCCGCTCCGCCGTTTATACATCTCTTTCTCTGACCTTGTGTTGTGTCGTACAAAAGCCAACGGCCTCTGAGGTAGTCGCGGATCATAACTAGCAAGTATGTTGGAACCTTGAATGACCGTTCCAAGGCCTCCAGCATGTTGTCCCATCTTGCCGAGTTGAAGGCGTTCTTGACGTCCAGTGTGACTAGCAGCACTATTGGCCGCGCCTGGTGGCAGGCTTCTTCGGCCTTATGTACCGCCTCGACTACTTCGCCAATTGCTCCTATAGTTGAGTGTCCCTTCCTGAAGCCATGTTGTCGGGGTGAAAGGCCTCCCTCACTTTCTATGGCTGACGTCAAGCGTATTTTGAGCAGACTCTCCATCATTTTGCCTGCTGTATCTAGCATGCAGAGTGGCCGGAAGGATGAAGGAGAGTTTGGGTCCCCTTTGCCCTTGGGTATAAGCACCAGTCTCGCCTTCTTCCATTGGCTTGGGAAAACCCGGGCCCTAAGGCAGCTGTTGTACATGTTAAGCAGAAGATCAGGGCTCGTTTCCGCTGCTAACCTGATTGCCTCCGCTGGTATGCCATCTGGGCCTGGAGCCTTGCCGGCTTTCATGCTTCGCAGGGCTAGCTTCAGCTCGTCTGTCGAAAACAGTGGTGCCTCGGCTTGCTCCTCGACGAACACTGTGTCGGCTCTTAGTGGGTGTGTGGGAAATAGCGCATCCACTATATTCTTAACTCGGGCCTCATCCATCGCTTGCGATGATGTATGGAACTTTTTCATCACTATTTTGTATCCCTGGCCCCAGGGATCGCGATCCACTTCGTCACATAGCGCTTTCCAGCAGTTCCGTTTACTCTTCTGTATCTCGGCCCCGAGCGCTTTCTTAGCGCTTTTGTAGGCTGCTGCTCTGGTCAGCGCCTCAGGTCTACCACGAGCTCGCGTTGCGAGTCTCCGCATTCTATGGCAGGCCCTTCGCAGCTCAGCAATTCGGTCATTCCACCAGTATACCTGCTTTTTACCTGACCATGCTCTCCTCTGTGGCATTGAGGCTTTGCATGCCCGGTGAATGCAGCGCATAGTTTCTTCGACCAGCTTAGTACAAGACTCCCTGTTGGGGATCTCTCCCGTTGTGGGTGAAATACCTTGGGAATCTGCTAGGAGTGACGTATCGAGCTTGCGAACATCGACCCTAGACGGATTCCATCCTGGTTTCCTGCGAGGGATACTACGTGTTTGCCTCGCGTTATGTCAGTGACTTGGAAGGTGATGTAGTTGTGGTCGCTACCACTCAGGTCTTCCATCACTCTCCATCCGTCAGCCCTTCTAAGAAGGCTTTCTGAGACCAGGGTTATGTCAGGTATAGAGTATCCAAAACCCGGCCTTCGATATGTAGGGGTCGTTCCGGTGTTGAGGATGGTTAGGCCAATGCGGGCTGCCATTTCAAGGACCAGTCTTCCCCTGGTGTTTGTTTGGGGCATACCCCATTCCACGCCTCTTGCGTTGAAATCTCCAGCAACAATTATGTGACCGGTTATATCGCGCAATTCGTCTTCAAGGTCTTCGAGCTTTTCCCTGAAGACAGGGACTGTGTCGTTTGGAGACAGGTAGCAGCTCACCAGAGTGATTTGCGCCATTTTAACCCAGACGTAGCAGCGTCCGACCCCGCTGCTCTCTGCGCGATGGTTGGGGTTAGCAATCCATATCGCGGCCGAGCCTGATTGGTCAACATGCCAGGTTTCCTTTGTTCTATAGGGTTCACTGATGATGACAGCGTCTGGTCTTTGTTCATATTGCCTTGTATAAATTTAATCATATTCTCCCAAGCTTTGTCTTAGCCTCAGCAAGGGCATCCCTGAAGGCCTTGCACGCTCCCGACCCGGGCAGGTGATTGGCATTTTTCTGTCCATCTCCTGCCGAGCACAGGTAGCAGCTTGGGCTTTCTTTGCATGCAGAGGCTATGTGGCCCTTCTGACCGTATTTCCAGCATGAACTGCTTCTGTCTGGGCCTTTGCATGCCGACTTTTTGTGGCCATACCCCAGACAGCGGAAACACCTTTGGACATCCGCGCGCTCTCGGACGCGGCAGATAATCCAACCTACTCGCAGCTTCCCCTTTTCAATAAGAGTCCGGCCTGGCAGTTCGTCGATTTCCACCACAGCCATTCTTTGTTCTCGCGAGTTTACAGCGAGGAGAGAGACGCGAAGTTGGCCATTCATCTTGTCCCCTAACTCCCCGCGTATAGCGTTCTCCACTTCTGGGGCCGTGGTTAGGCAGTCCATGCCCAGAACTTCTAGACGTAAACGTCTAATGAGAATACGGGCGCCTCCAAGCTGGTCAATGGCAGTGCACACATTTTCCCATCATCGTTCCCAGCACCTCTGCATAGGTTTTACTAAATGATTAATTTGGCGAGACTCTTCTTTTTTCTCACCCTCTTCTTTTTTTTGCGGCTGGTCGCCTCGCCCTTATTGACCAAGGGTTCACCTGGCGCTGGCCCTGGCTTGGGCTTTCTGCTTTTTCCAACCGTTTTCCATTGATTATCTGGTACGGTTTTCTGTGCCTTATTATTATTATTATTATATTATATAGGAGTGCAATGGGGTATAGTCGTTGGAGTGCAATGGGGTATAGTCGTTGCGCTGGGTATGCAGTTACAGTTGCATGGCTATACTCATTCCCGACTCTTGCGTCCTCGTTCGCGCACTCTGGGCAACGTGAGCAACCCATGTGCGAGATGCGGTAACCAATCCGAGTGGAGCCTTGGGTCACGGCAGAAAGAGAGGGAGCTTCGGTGGGGCCACTCCGACTTATTCGGTTTAAGGGCTCACTGAAGTCTGCAGCGACTGTTCACCAGTAGGTGCGGCTGCAAGCGGGTGTCTGCTTGGAGCAAGCGGCTCGCTATATAAACGTGTATTTGGTTGCGAAACCACCCCCGTCCCAGCAATGGGTTGTGCGCTGGGCTTGGGACCCGCCACGTAAAAACCACTTCCAGTGAAGAAGCAAGGCAAAGCCTCGGATGAGACCCCCCCCTTATGATGACGACCACGGCAAATGTTTAAAGGACTACGATTTGAGGGCATGCACCTGGAATGTCCGGACCCTTAATGGGGAAGGTGCCTCTGCCCGGCTGGTTGATGTCCTCGTAAGGACAAAAGCTGACATCACCGCCATCCAAGAAATGCGTTGGACGGGGCAAGGCACGCAATGTCTGGGGCCTTGCGACGTCTACTACAGCTGCCATGTAAAGGAGCACAAATTCGGTGTTGGATTTGTGGTGGGAGAGAGACTCCGTCGCCGAGTACTGTCGTTCACCCCGGTGGACGAGCGTCTAGCCACAATCCGCATCAAAGCGAGATTCTTCAACATCTCGCTCATCTGCGCCCATGCCCCGACGGAAGAGAAGGATGAGGCATCCAAGGATCTCTTCTATGAGCGCTTGGAGCGCACGTACGAGCGCTGCCCCCCGTCATGATATCAAAATCGTGCTTGGCGACTTCAATGCCAGGGTGGGCAAAGAAGGGATCTTTGGAACCACCGTCGGAAAATTCAGCCTCCACGACGAAACGTCCGACAACGGATTGAGGCTGATCGACTTCGCCGGGGCCCGAAACATGGTAGTATGCAGTACTAGGTTCAAGCATAAAAAGATCCATCAAGCTACCTGGCTGTCTCCGGATCGAAAAACGAGAAACCAAATCGATCATGTTGTGATAGACGGAAGGCACGCTTCCAGTGTTTTAGACGTACGCACACTCCGAGGCCCAAACATCGACTCGGACCACTATCTTGTTGCAGCCAAGATACGCACCCGCCTCTGTGCAGCAAAAAATGTGCGCCCAAATATGCAAGGAAAGCTTAACGTCGAAAAGCTGCAATCACAACAGACAGCCAGCGCTTTCGCTACTCGACTCTCACACCTGCTCTCAGAGAGCACTCTTCAACAAACCGACATATGCGAGCAGTGGAACCACATTTCCCGCTCATTAAGTACCGCCGCCGAAGAAGTAGTCGGATTTCAGCGAGCCCGAAAGAACAACTGGTACGATGAGGAGTGTCAGGAAGCCGCAGAAAAAAAAAGATGCCGCCTACAGGGCCACGCTGCAATCGGGCGCAACGCGCGCTATGTGGGACCGCTTTAGGGATCTGAAGAGGGAAGCGAGACGTATTTGCCGCAATAAGAAGAGAGAGGCCGAAATACGTGAGTGC
>NW_023468618.1:4907-5837 GCF_013731165.1 Rhagoletis pomonella | reverse complement strand
GGCACCCTGAAATTGTGCATATGGAAACTGTGCATACGAAATAATGCATATGAAAAAAACCGAAATAATGCATACGAAAAAAACCGAAATAATGCATATATGCACAGTTTCGGTTGAAAACCGAAATAATGCATATGAAAAAAACCGAAATAATGCATATATGCACAGTTTCGGTTGAAAACCGCAATAATGCATATTAGAAAAACCGAAATTATGCATATGCACTCTTTCGTTTGAAAACCGAAATAATGCATATGAAAAAAACCGAAATAATGCATATATGCACAGTTTCGGTTGAAAACCGAAATAATGCATATGAAAACCCCGAAATAATGCATACATGCACACTTTCGTTTGAAAACCGAAATAACGCATATGAGAAAAACGAAGTAATGCATACATGCACAGTTTCGGTTCAAAACCGAAATAATGCATATGACAAAAACCGAATTAATGCATACATGCACAGTTTCGACTCAAAACCGAAGTAATGCATATGACAAAAACCGAAATAGTGCATACATGAAAACGAACTTCTTTCTGAGTAGGCGGCCTTCGGCCGCGCTTAGGGATTATAACCCTTACTAAGTAGAATTCTGCTTTCTGTGTTGCCGGAAAAGAAGGGCGGAAGTATTTTTGCGCAGAACTTCTCTCTGCGTAGGCGGCCTTCGGCCGCGCTTAGGGATTATAACCCTTACTAAGTAGAATTCTCCTTTCTGTGTTGCCGGAAAATGGGGCCGGAAGTACTTTTGCGCAGAACTTCTTTCTGCGTAGGCGGCCTTCGGCCGCGCTTAGGGATTATAACCCCTACTAAGTAGAATTCTCCTTTCTGTGTTGCCGGAAAAGGAGACCGGAAGTATTTTCGCGCAGAACTTCTTTCTGCGTAGGCGGCCTTCGGCCGCACTTAGGGATTATGTCCCTTACTAAGTA
>NW_023468618.1:0-4807 GCF_013731165.1 Rhagoletis pomonella | reverse complement strand
GGCGGCCTTCGGCCGCACTTAGGGATTATGTCCCTTACTAAGTAGAATTCTCCTTTCTGTGTTGCCGCAAAAGGGGACCGGAAGTATTTTTGCGCAGAACTTCTTTCTGCGTAGGCGGCCTTCGGCCGCACTTAAGGATTATAACCCTTACTAAGTAGAATTCTCATTTCTGTGTTGCTGGAAAAGGGGGCCGGAAGTACTTTTGCGCAGAACTTCTTTCTGCGTAGGCTGCCTTCGGCCGCGCTTAGGGATTATAACCCTTATTAAGTAGAATTCTCCTTTCTGTATTGCCGGAAAAGAAGGGCGGACGTATTTTTGCGCAGAACTTTTCTCTGCGTAGGCGGCTTTCAGCCGCGCTTAGGGATTAAAACCCTTACTAAGTAGAAGTAAATAATTCATATTAGAAAAAACGAAATTATCCATATGCACACTTTCGTTAGAAAACCGAAATAATGCATATAACAAAAACCGAAATAATGCATGCATGCACAATTTCAGTTCAAAACCGAAATAATGCATATGGCTAAAACCGAAATAAAGCATACATGCACAGTTTCGGATGAAAACCGAAATAATGCATATGTGAAAGACGAAGGTATGCATACATGCACAGTTTCGGTTGAAAACCGAAATAATGCATATTACAAAAACTGAAATAATGCATGCATGCACAGTTTCGGTTGAAAACCGAAATAATGCATATGAAAAACCCGAAGTAATGCATACATGCACAGTTTCGGTTGAAAACCGAAATAATGCATATGAGAAAATACCGAAATTATGCATATGCATACTTTCGTTTTAAAAGCGAAATAATGCATATGAAAAAAAACGAAGTAATGCATACATGCACAGTTTCGGTTTAAAACCGAAATAATGCATATGGTAAAAACCGAAATAAAGCATACATGCACAGTTTCGGTTGAAACCGAAATAATGTCTAAATGCACAGTTTCCATATGCGCAATTTCGGTGCCCCGACCTTAAGCTGAAGAATTTTTACTAAATATCGAGTCGGAGCTTAAGCTAACTTTTTATGAATGAGGCCCATTATGTATTCAGGCGATGGGAAGTTGCTTATTTAAGCTAGATTGCGAGTCTATTTTGAAACTTCTCGGTTGTCTATTTTGTTTGGCTCCCGTTCATCGTTTTATATTTAGAAGCACACGTTGACCTTAAACCATGAACCTAGTCCATCTTTGATGCTAGCATAGAATACTTAATAGCTCTAGAAGCGTACTCTTGTTTATTAGAACGTGATGAATTTGGTTCTGGTTCTTTAGTAAGGTGGATAGCCAAGATGACCATCTTCCGTGCCGTGGCGAAGTCGATAAATCTCTTTTTGTGGTCAAGTGCTGCTTGCGAAGGTTTATGTTTCAGACAGTAAGACAAACTTTGACTGTTTTGGACACCCTAACGACAACGTGTTCAAATACAGTTTTAACTTTGTAATCGGACAGCGCTCTTCAAACTTATATTAGGTCTCATCCTTCCGCTACTCCGCCAAGGTGTGCAAACAAATTACGCTAATATTGTATAATTAACGCTCGGACTACGGCAATCCGTTGACTGATGGGAAACACTTGAGCGCAATGTACCGTAGTCTCCGCCTAATCACAAATTCCATACTAAATTTGTACGTCGTCTCATTGCACGCAACCATGACTCGTCTATCGAATTATAGTGGCAGTAGCGTTTTATTTCACCGCGACATCTAGAAATTGGATAGAGGTAACTTCCCTAGATCAGAGACAGATCAAGAATTCAAAGGCAGAACCAGAGGCTAGAGACGGGCTACCTTCCCTAAAGAAGGTTCGGATGTTCCAGGTGCCTACCACCATCTTCCAAACTTAAATTCCACCTTCCCTCAGTACAACTTCTCAAATTTGAGTGGGTCTCGTGCTTGAGCATCGCCAGCTGCACTAAACTTATATTTTCGTTATGCTCTACAGTAGTTTGGTAGAATTAAATTTTGACCAAAACTGCTATTCGGTATTTGAATCAAGAAAATTTAGTGTCCTAGAACAAGACTTTCCCATAGGGTAAGTTTTTATACCAATTGTCACGTACACTTCTTTTTCCTACAGTCGCGTACAAGTGTTACATTCTACGTACACGTTTGTGCCCTTCGCTCTAAAAACTGTTAGGGCCAGTTGTTTAAAGTCTGGTTATCACTACCACTACACTATCGACGATTTCGATATCATGCATGTAACATGTGATCGATAAAGCAGTAGTTGTGCTTAACCGGAGCTTCTACCTCCGATTTGTACTAATCAGACATTGAACAACCGGCCCTTAGTTCGTTCGACTCCATGCGTTTGTGTACTGAAACAGTCAACTACCCGCATTTCTTTGTGAGTACTCATTGGAAACTTTAAGCGGCAATATGGCAAACCGAAATTGCTGGCATCTTTGATGGCTAAACTTCTTTCATATTTTTTGAATGGGACATAACTCGTAGCTCCTGTGACGCTTTGCGTTTGCAACAACTGAGTCACGTCAGTTGAGCAAAATGCAAAAATGTTATAAAAACAAAAATTGCAAAGCGTGAGCCTTAAGGGGGTAATGCTGCTTTACTATTAAAACTCCACTCTTCCTCAGCCTCGACTCATTCGTATATTTGTCGGCTGACTGGATCGTTGTTTGGGTTAGAGCTCATGTCAAAACTCACAGCTGGTGCAAATTGTCGGCGATAACTTACGAGTACACAGGGTGATGTACGACCCGCTAAGAGCATGCATGGAGGTGGGGTTATCAGGGTGATTTACTTGGCGAACTTGCAACAAAAGAACAGTATGAGTAATTGTTCATCATTATCGGTGAATGTGTGCCACTTATTGCTTTCTGAAAGTTCGGAAAACAGCTGACTGTTTGCCTTAGGTAGTATTACTAGGACTTACTCATACACATACAAACATATGTAGTGCAGATGTAAAACATGTAGTTTATCAGCAATATGTTACTTGTTTAATAGCTAGAGAAGAGCTTTAAAAAAAGCAACAAGCCAACATAGATTCCTGGTTATAGAAACATCAAACAAAGGTCTGATTCCAAATCAATCGACGACGTGGCGTCTAGCCTCGCAAACAAATACATATGTAGCTGTAACTGGATAAGTTTTGCTCTAGTTAAGGAGGCCATATGCAGCAGATGTCAGTCCAGTATACCTTCTTAAATCTGTAGTCTCGGAAAAAGTTGGTAAACTCGAGAGCAGGTGTTGACTTCTTCCTCGTACGGAGTTATATTAGGTCTCGACAATCGGATAGTGCCCTGTTAAAGCACCGATCAGAATTTAGTTTTGGAGCTTTGTTAGCCTAAGTTGCTCGATGACTTGGCCAAATCCGGCCAAGAATGGCTTAGCGGCTGCAGATGTACTACTTTTTGTCCAACGGTCGCTGACTCCTCTATCCAAGAGTAGTCACATTTTATTCATCACATTTGTCACTTTTCCGGGTGACTAAAATTAAGGTAACCTTCCTGACCTACTCATCTGACATGCAGTTTCTAGTAATAGCACTTTGTCTAGTAGCCATATAAGTCTAACTAGCAAATAATCCGATTTAACAGAAAAAGTGCCCATTCATTCCCTTACTGGGTTTTAACATATTCTGTGCGAGTCCAAGGCCTCCATTTTCGATGTCAGACTGCCTAACAGCCAATCGACTGCTCGAGACTCCACTGATCTGGAGGCATAGATTTGAAATTGATAAAGAGTTCCCTGGAGAGGGCAAACCAGCCATGTAAAAGTTGACCGCTGCTTATTCTCAATCACTCATACTTTGAGGGGATAATGCTGGAAAAAGAATTCGTGTTCTCCGAAGCGTCCACAAATACTAGAGTGTCCTAATATCCATTAAACTAAGCACCCAGTGCCTCATAGAGCGGTTATGAAAATGCGCAAAGCGCATTCATCGAATTCCACACAGGGTATTTTACATTTCCTACTGAACAAGCGCAGTCTGTCCTAATCTCCATTAAACAAAGCAGCCAGTATCTCTTAGAACGGTTATAAAAATGCGCAAAGCGAACGCATCGAATTCCACACAGGGTATTTGACATTTCCTACTGAACAACCGCAGTCTGTCTTACTAGCGTTTATAGGGAGGCCGCTGTTCGAAAACTACCTACTCACAAAATTGAAGTATCCCTTTATCTTATTATAATGGGTATCTAAAGCCCTACCTCTCAGACAAAGGCAACTTATAATCGGCGTAACCAAAGTCCTCACTTGGCAGTCCAACACGTTAGCGCCTCTAGCAGTCATTTACTACCCCAATTTAAAAAGCGAGTGAATGAAAACCACTTGACACTACGCCTCTCCGCTGCGACAGTCATGGAGAAGATGAGGCGCTAAATACGCTGGACTCAGACGGTTTCGATCCCTAGCTTATCTAAGGATCTGACGACTGCTTCGAGGACGAATATTTTCGTAAGTCGTACCGATTTCGATAAAGATCTGCGTTATCGACTTCACGGCCCGGCAGTCTCGACTAAGCAACGCTTGATGTACAGGCGATGTCGGGGAAAACTATTTCATAAAATCAGATCAATCCGTCTGCCCACAGTTTTTAGCAAAAGTGAAGAGAGAAAGCTTTTTCTGACCGTTGGCACAAACGACACCCTAACCACTCTCCAAGCCTTAAGGATATATACCCTCGAACAACGAAACTAGCAAAGATTGGTTTCAGTGAACGGCATGAAAGAGTCTAGAGTTTTTTTAACTGGTAAAGTATAATGCTTTCTGGTCCCGCTGTCTTATACTATGTCTCCATTGTGAGATTTAATGAAGATTTAGCCCTCTGGC
>NW_023468617.1:4811-5837 GCF_013731165.1 Rhagoletis pomonella | reverse complement strand
TAATACTTATCAATTTGGCTCGTAGATATCGTCTTTGGTTTCATCTTTAATATGGAAACTGTTTGTGGCTTTTTATTGTTGAATTTCACAAAATAAACCTATTTAAATACAAAATATATTGTTTTATAAGGAATTTGCTGCGAATAAACAACCAATTTATGAGCTGTTCATGAAACTTGCAAATTATTACTGGAAAAGCGTTCGCGTACTTTTTTGCAAATTTTTTCTATGAGAGCGAATTCTTAGAAATAAAGTTACTGGAGAGTTACTGGCAAGTTACTGGATAATTTGTAAAAAAACACAACTATTGATTCGCCTTGGCACAAACAAAAGTAAAATTAGTGGAAATCATAATATTAATGATGTACTGGACAGTGTAAGTGCTTGTGTGTAAAGCAAAGAGTTTAAAACTGATTTATAAATAGTAAAATGTTTACAGCAGATTGTCAAAGCAGTGCAACAACTTGCAAGTTTTTGCTAGTTTTGTGTTCAATAACCTCTTCTGCTAGTTTTCTCTTCTTCTCAATTTTACGCTCTATTTTGCTTTTACGCTCTCGCTGCAATGTTTTACTGGAGAAGTTACTATACAAACCTAATGTTACTCGCATATTTTCGAGCCTGTATGTAAATTTTCGGGAAAAAGGTTAAAAAGTATATTCATCTGCTGAAAAGATATTTTCGCAGATTCACAATTTATTTAGAATAAATCTATCAGCCCTATCTCCAATTCCATGTGAATAAATCTCTCCAGTGCTTAAATAATTTTCACCACATTAAATAGCTGCACAACACCCTAATTGCCGAAAAAGCGTTGCTTGCAACACTAGTCCTTTATGGGGACCAAACTTGGTAAAAAAAAATAGCTAAGTTTGTTTACTGGATATACTGAGGTTCGTTGTTTTCTAGTCAGTTCCAGTAAGATCCAATCGACAACATTTAAACACTTCAAATTGCTTGTATAAGAGCATTGGCCGCTGAAAGGCAGAGTTGCTCTCTCTCTCTCGGAATTTAATTTAATACGCATAT
>NW_023468617.1:0-4801 GCF_013731165.1 Rhagoletis pomonella | reverse complement strand
ATACCCGGGCACACTGGTGCACAATACATATGTATGTACGGGTGCTATCCAAAACGTCAAAATACAAAACATCAGTCTCTTTGATTTCTAAACCGCCTAGAAGAATAAGTCTAACTTGCGCAACCTAATTTAAAATTAGCCTCTAACCGTGGTTGCGCACATTTGGCAATACAATCTGTTTAGAATCGGTTTAGAAATAAAAGAGATTGATGCTTTGTATTTAGACATTTTGGAATGCACCCTACAACTTATACAACGGTAATTTTCAGCAATACAAAAACTGCGACATCTCAATAACTAATGAAACCAACTCGCTCGAAACTGGCTTACATACATACATATGTACATACATATGTACGGTGACCCAAACAATTGTTCATTCAGTGATTTTTTTAGCATATTCCCAATGTTTTTGGTAATACATTTTTTCGTTAATTTTTTTATAAAAAAATATGGTTCATACTAGAGATGGGCGCGGGATAGCGGGACCCGCGAGACCCACGGTACTGATTTAAAATTGGCCGGGACGGGCGGGACGGGACCAAAATCCTTTCCCGACACTCCCGATAAAACCGCAACCCCCGCAAATTCCCAAAATCTTCCTTAAAGACGATGTTTGAAATATGCACTTTTAATGTTTTATTGAGACGAAAAAGAAAAAAAATTATAGGAGTATGCCAGACCTTTCATTATTATTTAAAATAATATGAAAGACATGAACATTTTTGTGAACCTTCGATCGATGTTTGTAAACCTCGCCACACACGTTGAAATCTCAACCGCTCGTTTCAATTTGTTATCCGTGTGTAGCCTGCTTTAGAGATAGATATCGGGACCCACGGGACCCGCGGTACAATTCTGAAAAATGTCGGAATGGGCGGGTTCGGGACTTAAAAATCGAATTTCGGGATGGGCGGGGTCGGGATTAAATATTTGGTCCCGTGCCCATCTCTAGTTCATACTCTAACAAAAATCACACAAATTAAACTTTCAAATTTGTGAAGAAATTTTATCCAGATTTTTATCAAGTAAAACACACACACACATCACATCCAGGGTCCAGATTTACTCCTTTACCTGTTAGATTTCCGGATTTAGTCAGAATTAGTTCGGAAGATATTATAAATGTACGGAAACGAATCCTGATGAAATTCTGCTAATCTGACGAGTACAAGAAGAGATGGATAGCTGGCGGAGGAATTGCAAAATGAACGCTTCATGGTAGAACCCAACTTAAGGATGCATTTCGGGAAATATAGGTCCATATATTTGCCAGTGGAACTAACTGCAATATTTATAAATTCCTGTCACCAAATTGGATTTTAAAGGGGCCAGATTTTTGTGGCTTTCAATCGCAAATACTTTTTCTCAATTAAAACTTTTTATCGAAAAGAATTTTTTTTTTTAGGAATTCAATAATTCCATATGCTAAAACTAAACTAAAAGGAGTTTTTATGGGACTTGCGGTGAAAATCGCCAAAGTTACGAGTATTTAAAGTTTAAGTTTTAAACAAAGAATAGCACAGGCGCAAGAATACGCTGCGAATGGTGCATTACATACAATAAAGCCAGACTCTTAAGCTATTATTGTATTGTATACATACATGTGTATATGTATGTACATATATGGATATCTACATACTATAATCCTGGTTAGAGGAAAAAATATTTGGCAGTAGCTGCAATGCCAAGTAGAAGCATAACTTCGTTTAGGACTCTAAACCTAATCTCACATTACTCTGCTATGACCACAAATTCATACAAGTTGAGCAAATACCCTGCAGGGAAAGCTACCAGTTGTGAACTAGAATGCTACCACTTTGCGTTTCAGCCCAACTAGTTCACGTTGTATCCTTTTTCAATGTTGGCGATTGGTATTTTTAAAATGGCGGTGTTATAGGAGATGTCAATTGTCCGCTCCTACATCAGCACGCTACCAGTAGAGATACTAATAGCATCATACCAGTTGACGGGATAGACTGCCTATTCATCCCCCTTGAAAAGCATAAGTATGCCATTTTCTCGCGGCGTTACAACAGTGGCAATGGTCGACAAAGTAAAGCTTTTGGCACGCCAAATCTAGAGTTCCGAGTTCGAATCTCAGTGAGCGAATCTTTTTTTATTTTTATTTTTGTCTTTATTTATTTATTTATCTATTTTTTATTTATATCTCTTGTTGTAATTTTTAAATTAAAAGAACAAAAAATGATTTATTCTCATTTTTTTATGGTATTTGAGTATTAAGTTTTAATTTATGTACAATTTTTATTTTATATTTAATTTAAATTGAAATAATTTACTTACTTTACTTTATTTAACAACCTCCAAGCGCATTCGAATCTCAGAACCAGAACCGGTACTCTTCACTCGACGCCACAGCTATTAGCCGTCGTGGCTAATGAAAGACAGATGTCGCTGATCGCATAAGTTTTCCGAAATCGCCGAAATGGTACGCCGTCGCTTTAGCACATACTAGGTAATGAACCAGTATTTATTCCGGCTGGTTTGGCATTTCACTGCGGAGAACTGGTATAATTATAGCCCATGACTAATGTGACCAACCGTACTTCTTTCGGAAGTACAGTACTTCTTTTTTCGGTCTTGTACTTCGTACTTCGAAGTACAGTCAAATGTACTTCTTTGTGATACTTTGTACTTCAGAAGGGAGATTCTGTAACCAGGTATCGACAGTTTTCCGATCGCTATCGCACTTTTTGACGCATGATATAAATATTTTTGGGTCAAAA
This sequence comes from Rhagoletis pomonella, assembly GCF_013731165.1. Classification (NCBI taxonomy): domain Eukaryota; kingdom Metazoa; phylum Arthropoda; class Insecta; order Diptera; family Tephritidae; genus Rhagoletis; species Rhagoletis pomonella. The sequence continues at coordinate 2,054 of NW_023468617.1, read as the reverse complement.
AGTGCGATAGCGATTCCAAAATTTTCGCTAACTGGTTACAGAATCTCCCCCTAGATCCTGTACTTCTCCGATCTTCTGACCGATCGCCAGATTGTTCAAACCATTAAGGTCGCCGGGGACCGATGGCATCATACCTGCGCAGCTGCAAAGGGCTCTGATGGTGTCATGCAATTGGTTGGATCCTATTTATGCGAACTGCGTGAGGACCGGGTACATCCCCAGGACTTGGTGGGTAGTCAGTGTTGCGTTCATCCCGAAGCGCCGAAAAAGCCTCTCATGTTTCGCCTAGGGATTTTAGGCCTATCAGTCTCTTCGCGATTTCCCGTGACTGTCTTTCAAGAGCTCAATATGATTATTGCAAGAAAAGGTCGGTGAATACCGCCCTGCAGACCTTCGTAAAGTGGTCAGAGGAAGCCTTCACGCATGAAGATTATTCAGTAGGGGCCTTCTTCGATATCGAGGAGGCCTTCAACAACGTCACTCCAGGGGCATAAGTCAAGTATATTCGTAATATGGGGGTTGAAACCAACCTAATAAGCTTATTTTGTGACAGAACTGTCGCGGCGGAGTGGGAAAGCGTCTGCACTCAGTACATAGTCAATAAGAGCACTTCACAAGGCGGTGTTCTCTCTCCCCTGCTCTGGATTGCGGTTGTAAAGGACCTTCTAGAGGAACTGGAAAAAGTAGACTGTCGGGCGATCGCCTATGTAGATGATGTGGAACTTTTGGTTAAGGGACGATTTCTATTCACACTTTTTGATCTGGCTCAAGATTACCTGAACCAGGTAACTAGGTGGGCGATCAACGGCGGCTGTCGTGGAAGCCTAACATTGAGGAAAATGTAGGAAAGGTGTCGGTTGTCTTGTACGGCTATCGGTAAAAGGTCGGGTCTCTCGCCCAAATTAATTCATTAGCTCTAGGAAACAATATTTAAGCCTATATTGTTTCAAGGACCCCTTGTCTAGTGGTTCCACTCACTAAAGAACGCTACACTTGTAAAACAGGAATAAGCGGAGCATTAGGAACCACACCTACACTGGCACTTCACGTACATATGTTGAACACGGCGTCTGCGGATATTGCAGACAGAATTGTCGCAGCACAAACTGCTATTAGGCTAAGGGAAACCCGGTCCTTTTGTGACATAAAAAAAGAAGGCGTTTCTCAGCTGCAGCAAATGTTTGTATAGGGCACTTTAAAACACGTTGCCACTCAAGGGCTAGCTAGTTATGGGGGTTCTGGCCATTGTGCGATTGGTATTCATTCGGCTGATCCTTTAGTATCAGCTGTCAAGAGGAAGATGAAGTGGAATCATCTCCACACTTCCTTTTAGACTGTCCAACCTTTCCGAGGCTAAGATGACAGCATTTTGGCTCGCACTTCTGAACAAACACTGAGCTCTCAGGGATTGAGATAAGCTGCATTCGAAATTTCGTAATCGGCTCGCGGCGTTAACCTAAGCCAACCTAACCGGTACTTCTTTGAGCTATGAAATAGTTGGTCACAGTATCCATGACGAACTGGTATGACTTCCCAATTAAATACCGGTTTTCGAACTAGAATTTCTACCAACTAGTTTACTTTTTTCTGAGGAACTGGTATAATTATGGTTCACAACAAACTGGTATGATTTTTATCCTTAAATAATAGTTCATGAACTGGAATCTGTGCATACTGGTTCATCTTTTCACTGCAGGGTACTTACAAACGTACGCACGTATATTCATATATAGACACGTACATATGTACAAGCTCTAGTTCGGATCTGGTTCGCTTCGAGACCTGTACAGGTCCATTCAGCCCGTTGCCGATGATTTTGTACGCGGAAAATTTGACTACCAAAAGTGTTACCACTTCTTGTTACCACGATCCTAGGTACGTTGGTAATGCAGTCAAATTATTCAGCAATTCAGTAGGGAAGATTTTTTGAAATTCTTGTATTGTATATCTCACGGGACAATGTTTTGTTACCAGCTTATGAGATGATAACAAAATTTACCGTTTACAATAGTGCACAGAAGGCAAAAAAGGTTTAAAAATTTACAGTAACTTTA
>NW_023468616.1:0-5838 GCF_013731165.1 Rhagoletis pomonella | reverse complement strand
AAGCTTATAAAACTATTTGTAAAAATGCTAAACAGTGAGAATAAATTTCCCAAACGAAACCCATAAACAAGGCGACCGAGAAGAAGTCAGAAGACGCACATAAGGCTGACACACACAGTGCAATGCAGTTGTTGCGATAGAACATTTGCATGAACTTATGTATGTATGTATCCGCGTATTTACATATGTATGTATGTATGTATGTATGTATGTGCCCTTGACGCTAGCCGACTGGCTCTGTGCGAGTACTGTGGGTGGCGGCAGAAGTAAATTTTGTGCATAAATCTTTCCACTTGAAATTGCACATAAATTATCAGCGTAGCTGTGCTACAACCCAAAAGCATGAAAGCAAACCATGTCTGTTGTGCGCATGTGTGCGTGCTGCGCGGGCGAGTGTGAATTGATGCCGGTTGGCGTACATACATACGTGCGTACGATTTGCAGAACGTCGCTCCAATTCATTTTGGCATAGGGACGCGCAAAAGACCAAAGATTAAAGTGAAAATTCTATGCAATCCACTTGTCTATGTTTTTTACGCCCCACATGCCGCCATCATTCACTAAAAGCAACACAACAACAATAGCAACTATGTAAAGAAGAATTTTGCATGTTAAAATAATTTCCAGTGCTAGCATATCTGCACATACATACACACTGTGGTGTTAAAGTAAAAGTCTCTGGCTTGCAAGGAAGTTCAAAGGCAATGATGGTGTCAGGCAAAAAAGCAAACGAAGAAATGAAAAGGAGGGTCAGCTTGTCCGAGAATTTTGTTGATGGTAAGAGATATGCATGCAATTTAATGTGCCATGTTAGGGTGGTACTTAATTTTCTAATATTATTGGACATGAACGCAAAGGTTAGGCTCCGAATTTATGGAATGGAGACAAACTAACATAATTTAGTTAGAGAGAATTACAGAACGATTCGAAATGTTAATATGTAGTAGAATGTTAGAAGATGACTAGAGAAACTGTCGAGAATTATAACATTATCTACAAAAAGGAGTCTTAGTTTTCGATATCGAAAAAAGGGTTAGATATAAAATTGTATTCTAATGTTGAATTCCAATAGGTTTCTAATGTCTAGCGTCTTTTTATCATTCGCTTATCGAATTCTAACATAGCTCTCTAATCTGCTTTTTCTTTCGAGAACTATTAGAGAACTAAATTACAATTCTAATGTAAAATCAAAAACTCTTAAACTATCTTACATTTGTTTCAAAGATTATCTTGATTAAGTATTTAGCCTCATTGCGTAAGTCGTAAATTAGGCAAAATTGTACGACTTGACAACCTTGTCATTGTCTACTGTCGTGCTGAAATAAGTAAACGACGAAAATCGTCGAAAACTATACAGTGCTGCCAAGTTTTTCCGTTTTAATACACTAGTCGAGTGGAAATTTTAGGAAACGGTGTAAAATTTTCGATACGATTCGAATTTCGAAAATTAGGGTGATTAATTTTAATTCTAATTATTTCGATCTAGAAGTACCGTTTGGGGTTTTTTTTTTCTTTTTGAAGACTAAAAGCCAAATTTTACTTGAAATGTATAGTTTGAAAGAAAGTTATTGGTAGTTTCAGTGTAGTGTTGGACCAGAAAGCTCCCTAAAATCCTCAAAGCTTCCGAAAACACCCCAAAAAGCTCTCAAAAAAATCTTAAAAGCTTACGACAAGTCCTAAAAGCTGCCGAAAAATACCAAAAGCTTGTGAAAAATCCTAAAATTTTTCTGAAAATCTTAAAAGCTTCCGAAAACCCGTAAAATTTTCCAAAAAATCTAAAAGGCTTTCGAAAAATCCTAAAAGTTTCAGAAAAATTCCAAGGACTTCCGAAAACCTTTAAAGCTTCTGAAAACATCCAAAAAGTTTAAAAATCTTTTAAGATTCCGCAAAAATCCAAAAAGAGTCAAAAGCTTCAGAGAGATCCCAAAAAAATAAAACATAAAGAGTCAGAGTTTATTTATTTATTTTTTTTTTTTGGACTTATGACATTGAATTATTCCCGGAGCTATATGAAAACCCCTACTACTCCACCACAGATGTATATTTATATATACATTTGTATGCATGTAAATTGGTAAAAGCCAGCATTTCGGGGTAGCACCAGCAGCGACACTGCAACCCCTACCGAAAGTGAATTTCGCTATGTATTCATGACAACATTTGGCACATTGTTGCCACTTGCAACAGCAGACACAGCATTTCAAAGCAATTTATGCAACTCATGCTAAAAGCATGTGCTTCTCTGTATGTATGTATGTACGCCGGCAGCTGCTCAAGAGCGCCCAGAAGCACGCAACATTGTTTTGCAAAAATTATTGCACTAAAATGGCAGTGATTTATTTGTGTTCAGCGAAAAGTTCCGTTTCCGGTTTGCTACTTCGGTGCTGCTACTCGGCTTGTGACCACACACACACACACACACACACACATACATACTAACTCAAGCATTGTGCTGAGTTTTCTTTTCACTTCGATGTTTGCATTTTTTTCGCGCAATATCGGAAGCCGCTGTTGCAAGCCAACGGATGTCGTAGTGGTGCAACATAGTTAGAGCAACACACACGCGCACAGTTAGCGTGGTGAGTGAAGACGTGTAAGGCAAACTGACAGACTGACAATCGCATAGACAGTCAGACAGACAAGTAGACTATCCACAGAATGGCCAACCAGCCAACCAGCCAGCCAGTCATATAATTTGTTAACAATGTAAGGCCAGTGTGGCACTTAGACATGGGGAACAAATGCAAAGCCAAGCGGGTTGCGCACACACACCCCAAGCTCTGAGCCAAGAGACGCTCAGTGCACTGTCCATGTGTCGGAGCTGTCGAAATTGTGTACGCCTCGACTTGCTGTGAAATTTATGCATTTGAAACTAATTTGTGCATAAACAAAACACCAGAGGAGCTCAATGTGAGCGCAGAAGCGAAGACCAGCAACATAGCCAACTACCAACTATCTACATACATAGCAAATAAAAATCGAACCAAATAGACATTGAAGCTACATACATATTCGACGTTGGAACGTTGGAGGGAGGGGGGCGCGGATCAGTTGCAAGCGCATAAGCGCAATGAATGAGCATAGCTTCCGTTGCGGTCGCGTAGCACATAACCAGCAACACGGCCACAAGAACAGTAACTTCCAACATTATTCGTCTGTGCCTCGCCTCCTTACACTTATCGTTTGCGTGCGTGCAGGCTGTTTATTATCCAAAACGCAATATCGTTGGCTCTATCTACTTCCATGGCAAATAGCGCAATGAGATATTGACGATGAGGACGCGGACGATGACGACGACCTGAGTTCCCAATTGCATTTGCTACTTTTTTGTTTGCTGCACAGAGTCTGGTTGTAGTACAAGGAGTATAAATAACAAGAAAACTTACTGCAGCTAAAAACGTGAAAACTTAGCGCGAGGTTTTTTAATTCACAATGGCAAAGGGGTGTGCGGATATATGAAACAAGTCCCTTATACGAGTTGCGTACACGCTTGAGTTATGAATGTTGCGTATACGCACTGTCTTACAATGGCAGAAACTTTGTGTCGAAACTTTAATTAAGGATATACAATTTATATGTGCTTGTAGGCAGTTAATTAAGTTTAATCAGACGAGAGCATATATTAAATGCAAGGAAATAAAGTTTTTGACTTGCCATGCCACATTAGAAGTTTATGCGAATTTTCCTATGCAGTTTTACGCCAGCGCACTATGGGCGATTTCGCCCATTCTCGTGGTCAAAATTAATTATGGCCAAACAAGTAGACTATTTAACAAAACATAATTTTTTTATTGATTGGAATTTGATTTCCCACATTTTTGAAAAAAAAACCTTAACCCTTGACGAATGATGGGTCATAAGTACGGTGACCATATTAATGAGAGCCGAATACGGGACAAAAAATAGTTTTGCAAATTTTTTCCACACTGTTTTCCCTAAAACAGTTACCTTATATTAACATCACAAATTTGTAGGATAATTTTCTCGAGATTTTTACCCCGTAAAATTTGTTAAAAAAAGATTCGTCAAATTTTAGGCTTACCACTAATTTTTGGCAATTTTTTTTTTTGTGTGTTAACCATTTTCTTTGGACAATTTTTTTTCAAAGAGAAGCAAATGAGCAGAACTTTCCACTCGCACTTTATTACACTTAATTTTAATGAGTTACAAAACTGCAAACCGAATTTTTTTTTAGTGGATACTTGGTAATCGGTAATTTTATCAACTGTGAACGTCCTTTCCAGCTTTATTTTGTTAGTCTGGTAAACTATGTTTATTAACAGTCGATTTAAAAATGAAAAAAAATATTTAACAGAAAATTTAAGGAATTTTATTTACTCATATACGTTATGCCTTAGGGCAAGGGGCGGATTTAAAATTGCAGTTACCAACTACCAGAAAAATTAACAAGCTTCCACCACGATAATTCGGTAACTCGTAAACTGATAATAAAATAATTTTACACAAACAAAAAATATATGGGGAAAAATTACCGAACACCGAGTTATCGAGTAACAGGCTCGATGTGAAGATCCCTAATATATTAATTTGATTAAAGTGCTGCCAGCTTGTGAGATTTCTATACTAAGCATTGAAATGTTACCAACATGTGTACATTTACGGAAAGTCCTCAATACTCTCAAAAATACCCGATCATTAAAAGTATCAATACAAAAAAAAAAACTCGACAATCAAAAGTACTCGATACTCTCCAACACTAATATAAAGTTTCAGGAACTTTCAGGTCCAGTTTACACATTTGGCAATAGAGCAAGTGTTTGGTTCCTGAGTATACCCCCCTAGCTAGATGACACCCAGTTGCCACTTGTCAGCACTTTTAGAAAGCAATTTCCTTCCAAATGGTCTTATGTTCTATAGCGGAAATTCTTTCAGAATCCTTTGTGGACATTTTTAATAATATTCCAAAAAGATGTACAGATTTCTCACCCACAAAAGATATATACATACTTAAGGCCAACATAATGTGAGAGTATCAAAAACATTTTCATTTACTATTTTGAAAATTTTAAGTTAACGTATATGCCATGAAATCTCAGAGGAATTAGATTTTTAACAACTCTCTAATCGATTCTTCAAAGGCATCATTAACCACTAAAAAAGCAACTATCTTGCAAAATATGTAATTATACATCAAGAGTCAAAAATATTCATTGTACTAGTTAACTAGAAAACTCTACCAGAACTCCCACCAGTTAACGAGGTCATACGTACATACATACATACCTCAACAACCTGCACTTATGTCGTTCTATTGCAAATAATAAATAAATAAAAGTAAAAAAAAACCAAAATGTGCGAACAGAACTTCCGCAAATATGTAGCGCGGAGCAAGGAGTAAAAACGTTGCGTTGCACACTGATTTAATAATTTCTGAGAAAATTGCAAGCACGGAGAAATAAAGAAAAGATGCCGCCGCTGAATGTGCCGGTGCCGGTGAGGTCGTGAGGTCGTGAGGCGATCTACACAGTTGTCCGATGGCATTGTTCACTTACTAGTGAAAGCACAACAATAGCAGTGCGGTGAATGACTCAACGCTTAGTGGTTGCGTAGAGAGAGGCGAGAGGGGAAAAAAAGAGGTATGTATGTAGGTGAGAGGACAGCAGATGGTAGCATGGATGGCTGTTAACATGACGAAGGTGAATGTAAAGAATGTAATACACAAAAGAATGCAATTATGTGCATACAACTGGCAGGAGCAGCAACAACAACAACAGGAGCAGCAGGAGCAGCAAAAAACTTGTTGTTTACGTGATGCGAAAAGTAAGACTAACAAAAGGTTTAACTAGCGAATGAAATGAAAACTGCTGGAAGAGCAGA
>NW_023468615.1:0-5838 GCF_013731165.1 Rhagoletis pomonella | reverse complement strand
GTTAGACAATGTTGATATGACCTAAATAATGTGCATCTGACCCAACATCCCGGCCCCGTTGAAAGTACGTAGAACTTTCAAGTAACTGGTAATAGCGCTATCTTTTGTATGGGGCGGCGGATAACTCCCTTTGCAGTGCGAACATCAGCCACGCGCACTCGATCGTCCTCTCCACGTATGACTCTTTCGATACGACCTAGCATCCAACACTGCGGTGGTAAATTGTCGTCATGCACGATAACCATCGCTCCCACACACACATTTGGGGATGGCTTGGTCCAGTTACTACGCACCTGCAGCTCATTGATATACTCCAGCGACCATCGACGCCAAAGTTGTTGTTTGATCGCGCCCACTCTTCGCCATCGTTCTAACTTACCCAGCTCTGTGACGGGTGTCTCGGGCAATGCACGTAATGAGTCGCCAATGAGGAAGTGGCCCGGGGTGAGTGCAGCTAGGTCATTCGGGTCAGAAGAGAGTGGTGACAAAGGGCGAGAATTCAGAATCGCCTCCACCTCAGCTGTGACAGTTGTAAGCTCCTCGAATGTTAAACGAGCGTTCATAAGAGTGCGGTTGATTAGTCCCTTGACGCTCTTAACTGCAGCCTCCCACAAGCCGCCGAAATGGGGGGCTCTGGGAGGGATGAAATGGAAGTTGATGAACTCACGTACACAAAATTTGTTGATCGATTTGATTGTGTCATCCTTAAACAAAAATTGCTTGAGGGCCTCTAATTGGTTGCTGGCTCCAACGAAATTGGTAGCATTATCGCAGAAGATATCGGACGGTAGTCCACGCCTGGCTACCAACCGTTTCAGGGCGGCGATAAATGCATCGGACGACAAGTCTGACACAACTTCAACGTGCACTGCCTTCGTCGCGAAGCACACGAAAATTGCGATGTAGCTTTTGTAGGGAACCTTACCTCGAAGGCGTAGGTACGTATTGGCTGGACCGCAGAAATCCACTCCGCATCTTGCAAATGGTCTTGATGGGGTGAGTCGTTCGACGGGAAGCTGACCCATTATTTGCCCTTCCAGCTTTGGCCGATAACGAACGCAGTGCACGCAAGATCGGACGACACGGCGAGCTAAATCCCGTGCATTGATGATCCAAAAGCGTAGGCGTATGAGTGCAACTAATGCCTTTGGACCCGCATGGTAATTTTGGCGATGAACGAACTGCACGTACTGGCGGACAAAGTCATCCTTGCCTGGAAGTAGTATCGGGTGCTTCTGTGTATACAGAATATTTGCCATCTCCAATCGACCTCCAACTTTCATCAGCATGAACCCGTCAGTTATCTGCAAAAAGGGATTTAAAGATTTAAGATTACTACAGACCTGTTGGCCTTTGCGAAGTGCTTTGATGTCATCGGAATAGTGCTTTATTTGCAGGTTCCAAATGATGCAATGCAAAGCATGTAACAGCTCTTGTGGTGACGGCGACAATGTATCGAACGAACCCAATTTTCTACTTAAGTTGCTGAACCTAAACATCCAGGCTACGATTTGCAAGCATCGGCTGTGCGAGCTAATTTTATACACTGCTTCGAGTAGGTCGTTAGTGGCATTAACAGTAGCGAAAGCCGATTTACGTTTCTCTAAGTTCACTATATCTTGATCAATATCACCTCGATGGTGCGTCGGCCACTCGTCTTGGTGGCGTTGCAGGTATGCCGGCCCTTCGAACCATATGGACTGCTGCAGCTCACTCACTGAGCACCCCCTGGAAAGCAGATCAGCTGGATTATAGTGCGTTGAAACGTATTTCCATTCGCAACAAGATGTTTTTTGTTGTATTTCAGAAATACGATTTCCTACGAACGTAGATAGTGCGGCGGAATGCTGTTGAATCCAGTGTAGAACGATTTGTGAATCGCTCCATAGATACGTTGTATATTGGGTATCGCCGAAATTCACCTTTATTTTAGCGTAAAGTTGTGACAGCAAATGAGCACCGCATAATTCCAATTTGGGCAATGACAGTTTCCTCGTTGGGGCGACTCTCGACTTGGATGTAATCAACGTGACCTTGACTTCACCGCTAGGGTCAACTGTGCGTGCATATATACAGCATCCATAAGCCCTAATTGAGGCATCACAGAAGCCGTGCAACTGAAGGCTCTGAACGCTGGGTTGAAGGCAATAGCGCGGTATAGTTAGCGATTCCAACGATGAAAGCGATGAGAGGAACGATGTCCATGCGGTGTGAATGTTGTGCGGAACTGACTCATCCCACTGTAATTTTAGCAACCAAAGCTCTTGTATAAGTATTTTTGCAAGTATGATGATAGGTGACACCAAGCCCAACGGGTCAAAGAGAGACGAAGCAATTGATAGTATAGACCGCTTCGTGACAGCATGTGATGTGCGCTTGAGTACAAATGCAAACATAAAGACGTCTTCTCGTTGATCCCACCTTAAGCCCAGAGTGCTGGTTACTGAATCGTTTTCTAAGTTAAGATCTTTAATCGTACAGTCATTAACAAACTCGCTATAGTTCGAGTGCCATTTCGCTAGCTCAAATCTACCACGACGAAGTATCTCAATTACCTCCGTTTTGATTTGATGAAGGCATTCCAACGTGTTAGCTCCACAAATGAAATCATCAACGTAGAAGGATGATTTTATAGCCTCGGCTCCTACCTTGAACTCGTCCATGCATTGCTCAGCTAAGTATTGCATGCTACGTATAGCGAGATATGGCGCGGTAGCAGTCCCATAAGTGACTGTATTCAGTTCAAATGTGCGTAATGGTTGATCGGGTGTACTTCTCCAAAGTATATATTGAAACTTGCGATCATGGGGGTCGACAAGAATCTGTCTGAACATCTTGACGACATCGGCGGTAATTGCATAACGATATGTACGGAAGCGTAGAAGTAACGTGTACAAGTCGGGCTGTATGGTCGGTCCGACCATTAGTAAATCGTTCAGAGACCTTTGTGTCGTTGTCCGACAAGAGGCATCGAAAACCACTCTTAATTTCGTAGTGGTACTGTTCGGCTTGAGTACGCAGTGGTGCGGTATGTAAAAATGTGGGACATCCAACTTCGGTGTTGTCACCAAGCTCATATGGCCCAACTGTTCGTACTCTAACATAAAATCTGCGTATTGCCTTTTCACATCTGATGTCCGGCTCAAGCGGCGCTCAAGAGCTTCAAAACGTTTACGGGCAATTTCATACGAGTGACCTAACAAACCAGGATCATCTTTGAATGGGAGGCGAACTACCACTCGGCCATCAGGTTGTCGGCGAACGGTGTTTTTGAAAGCCTCTTCACAACTGCGCTGCTCTGGAGTGTAGATGTCAACAGAAGTGTTAACCTCTTCAATGCGCCTCAGGCGTTCTATGTTGTTGTTGATGACTTCGTCCATGGAAATCGAGTAACTGTGTGATGTGGTGGAGCCGGTTTGGCAACGGCCCGAAACTACCCATCCAAGGAGCGTCTTCTGCAACACTGGCATATTTACACCAAGCCTGACTTGGCCAATGGATAAGATGTCGAAAAACGCTTCTGTCCCTAACAGCAAATCAATAGGACGAGCTTTGTTGAACCCTTCGTCGGCCAACGGAGTATTTTGAGGCAGCTTCCATGATGAGATATCAATTTCTGGATGATATGCAATATTCGAAGTAACACAGAAATCTAGCGGTAGTTCGAATTCTCCAAAACGTGACTTGATTGTTGTAGACGTTCGATGTTTTATCTGAGTCTGGGATTCTCCAATGCTGCGAATTTCCATATGGCTTCGTTTGCGAGGTAATCGGAGAGCCTGTGCGAATTGATCCGATACGAAATTGACTTGTGAACAAGAGTCTAGGAGCGCACGACCAATTTTATAACAGCCTGACGCATCCTTGACCAGAACCAAAGCTGTGGCTAAAATTATTCGATTCAAGCCGGTGTGAGTGTGAACAGCTGCTTCTGAGTTCTTCTGTGGTACTTCAGGGAGTTGCGGAGTTGACTGCGGTGGAGACGAAGACATACCAGCTGAATCACGATGCAATAGTGTATGATGGGAGCGAGAACACGATCGACACCTGTGTGTGGATGGGCATTTCGCAGCCTGATGACCCTTGCCCAAGCAATTGAGACAAAGTCCCAGTCGCTTAGTGATGTCATAACGCTGATTGAGTGTAGCACCAACGATTTGAGGACACCTGTAAGTTCTGTGCTCCGTGCTAGCGCATGAATGACACGTTTGCGATGTGCAGTTGAAAGTCAACCCTTGGCGCTGGTGTTTTTGGTTTCGTGGCTTACCAATAGCTTGCTGACTCGCGCTACTATCGGTACCGGGCTTACTTATTGACTCCAAGAATTGGCAATGTCGTTCGACAACCGAAACGCAGGATGTCCATGTAGGAAGATCGCTGAAGTTCAAATGCTCATTCCATTTCTTTTTGGTGTCTTGATCCACCCTTTCCATAACGATGGAGATAAGCATAGCCTCAGCAATTTGCGATGCATTACCCAGTGACAACAATGAATTGTACAAGGCTGATGAGTTGTCGATCAGGCTACGAAGCTGTTTCGCATTTGACCTTGAAACACTAGGTAAAGTAAAAAGCGAATTTATGTTGTCCAAGAATACGAGCGTTGGATTATCGTAGCGGGCCTTGAGGCGTTCCAGCGCCTTTGAATAATTTTCCGAAGTGATTTGAAAAGCCTTGACAGTTTCTAAGGCCGGGCCACGTAAGCAATTGATTAGTTGATTGAACTTTTCGATGGATGACAAAGTAGACTGCTTATCAACGACTAACTTAAACGATGTTATAAAGTTTTTATAGTCGGAGTATTTTCCATCAAAAACTGGTAGTGACAGACGTGGCAGCTTCATAGAAGTTGAGTGAGAAGCGCAATGAACTGAGTCAGCAACAGTCAAATTGTGGGCATCTGAACCTAGCTGCTCATTAATGCACACCTTGATAGCGACGTACGTATCTTCTATTTCTCCTCTGGTCTCACGCTCTGCTTCGTCTGGATCCAGCTGCTCAATTTCGGTCTGAACTGTCATAACTTGCTTAAAGTAGGCCTCTAATATAGCCAAACGACAATTCAATTCAGCGGATGAAATTGCAAGTTTTGTGTCGACAGAATTGCGAATGCGCGATATGTTTCGACGCAGATTAGCGCGCTGCTGTTTAAGTTGCTCCAAATTGGGCATGGTTATGAGATAGCAAATCTATTGCCCGCTTCTCAGATTTATGGGCTTTACAAAATTTAGCTCTAAGTATATTTTGTTTGGCGGGAACTTTTGCGAGCCCAATTCTACTATAGCGGCTTGGCTTTGAAATACTGCCAACAATAACAACAACGCTTGCAAGAGAAGTAGTGTGAGACTACCTTGTATGTACTGTATGTGCTCGCAATATCAAATAACGTTGCCTTGCAAGGTGACCTGATATGAAAGAACCGCTAACAACAACGCTCCTGTAGCGAAATAGTTAGCAACTACAAAGCTCCTATAGCAATGTGTTTGAAACGGGATTGCGCGGGATTGAGACTCCGGCAGCCTTACTATGTCGAAAGATGTATGCTTTCGGTGTACCAGGTACCGATGGATACACAAGCTTCCTTATGCACAGTGCGGCCTGCGTTTTTGGATAAGCAGCTCAAAATGTCGAAAATATATTTGTTACGGTAGGAAACTCCTTTGATGCCGTGAATGTTGAGCTACGTTTTAGAAACGGTAGCCGAGAATGCTAAGTTGACTTTTCGCGAAAGTGCGAGATTTCACGATATTTTATCTTTAAATTATCACAGGCCCCACGTTGGGCGCCAAAATGAAGTATCAAGAGCGTTTTCTTGATTAAATAAAAAATTGCGGGGGT
>NW_023468614.1:0-5838 GCF_013731165.1 Rhagoletis pomonella | reverse complement strand
ACCCCAATATGTTAGGCTAAGAATTCAATTGTAAAAGAACCTACAAAACGACATTGAGTTGCTCAGTAAAATAAATTCAATACAATTAAAACATAACTGAATTGTTTCATTCGATACATGGCGATCCTGTCAGCTTTTTGCGAAAATTAATTTGCAAAAAAGCTATCCTGCCAACCGGTGCTTAGATTTGAATTGCACAGTGGCAGTCTAGTGCTTTGCTGCACAGATCAGCCTGAATCCTGGTTTGCTTAAATTGCAACATTTTTAAAATTTTGTGCTTAAAAGTTATGCACTAAAAAGCACTTTGACTTGATCAGCCAAAAAAAAAAAGATCAATCAATCATCAAACAAAAAAAGCCTGACGGACAGTCAGCTTAAAACTAATTTGTCCTGACGTGGATCAGCCACAAGGATCCGTCAGCTGCGTGATGAAGGAAGGACCACAACCAATAACTCTCGAGGAATATAGAAAAAGAACCAGCAGAAAGACAACAGATGAATTTACCATTCCAAAAGCACAAAAGCCAAAAAGAAGAGGAGGTTACATGCAAAACCTAAAACGGGAGAAGGCAATCCTACTAAGAACAGTTAATACAAGGCCGCCACCACCATGGGATGCAGCGACTAAAATATGGAGTAGAATCTCAGAGGTAGAATTCCTGATGGAGCAGTATTTAGTAAATAGAAAGCAAAATTAAAAAAAATAATAATAAAAAATATAAATTATATTATAAGCAAACAAAAACTGATGTGCGTCAATCCGCACTCATAGGGCCAGTAAGCGAATTTTCGCTCGTGGCAAAAATATTTTTTTTTAAGTTACTTTCAATCTTACTTTTTTTTAAAAAAAAAAAATAAAAAATAAAAATTTTATGACTTTTTTTTTAAATATTAAGCCAAAATTTTATCAATAAAAATAAATAAATGTTAATTAAAAATTTACTAAAATAAGAATTAATTAAAAAAAAAGAGGGTTATAGTTACATAAAATTTTTAAAAAACTTATATGATAGGAGACAATTAGAAAAATTTAAAACTGGACATACCAATACAAATACTACAAACTTGGCCTAAAATGGGTCTATTAGACGTAAAAACAGTAGACTCTACTGCAAATGTTATCAACAAAGTTGACGTAACGTCCCCCGACTTGGATGTTATAACCATCTTGTTATTTGTAATAGTAGCCCTTTTAGCAGCAAATATTTGCTTTAAATTGTATAGAATGCACAATAGGTGCTTAAAAAAAAATATACAGCCAGTAGAAGCAATGATTTAGACCAAGTCTAACAAATTTATTACCCACTGTTACAATAAAAGGTTCAACCAAAGGTAATGGACTGGAACCAAATATTAATTAAAGCTAGACAAATTAGAGAGGAATTTTTGAAAACACATAAGTGCCTAAACAACGACAGGGAAATAAAGACAGAGACACTTAATAAACATATCAATAACCTAGTCAGCACACTTGAAAAACTTAGAGTTTTTCTAAATGTCAACTATAATAGACTTACACAAGGTCATAAAGTAGCAGCTGAAACATTCTTTCTTGACATTAGGGAAAAACTCATAACGGTAGCCTCAAGAAAAGGAATTACAATGGATATCCCAACGTCACTACACGAGGAAATATCATTTACACCACTACAAGAAATTATACAAACTCCCACAATGACACAGACAGTAGTAGAATTTATAAATACAGCAACAAAGCTTATACCTGATTTTGATGGCAAATCAGAAAATTTACGTTCATTCCTTGACGCACTAACTCTGGTTGATGCGATAAAAGGCGAACATGAGGCAATAGCCAATTCCTTAATTAAGACTAAACTTAAAGGAAATTCGAGAAATTTAATTGACAATGAAAATACATTTGCGGAAATCAGTACCAAACTACGCACCACCGTAAAAGGTGAGTCAGTAGAAGTAGTGACTGCAAAACTTATGAATATAAGACAAAGTAGCAAAACTGCTACAAATTACTGCAGTGAAATAGAAACACTAACAAAATCATTAGAAAATGCATATATAAATGACGGCATAAACTTAAATTTGGCAAGTAAATATGCGACACAAGCAGCCGTAAGGGCAATAACAAAAAATTGCACATTAGAAAAAGTCAAACTTATTATGGAAGCAGATCAGTTTACTGACATGAATGAAGTAATAAGCAAATTTGTTGGAAGTTGTACAGAAGCTACAGGCCAACAAAATACCATTTTGCACTACCGACAAAGACAATTTGGCAACAGATTCCAAAACAATAGAAATTTTGGAAGAAGGTTTCAAAATAGAACCAATGTTCAAAGAAACCACAATGGCCAAAACAGCAATTATAGTGGAAATAACTATAATAATAGAGGTCAAAGCAGAAATACCTACCGAGGTAATACAAGGAATATTAGAATGACCCAAACAGACAACAATAGTTCGGAAAACCCGGACATTCCCCTAAGATAAACTCGGACTACAAAATATACAATCTTAACCTTAACTTTAGCATTTACATACAAGTTAGAATTGCTCACACTAACACCGCCATAACACTACTAGTTGACACAGGAGCAGACATTTCCATAATTAAACATGACCAAGATACACTTAAACACATAAACAAAAAACACATTACAACACTACAAGGCATTGGACAAGGAAAAATCAATTCAATAGGCACAACATTTTTCGATTTAAAGTTTAAAAATTACTTAATACCACACGAGTTTCATGTAGTACAAAACGATTTCCCAATACCGTGTGATGGCATTATTGGAATGGACTTTATGAAAAAATACAATTGTCTACTTGAATTCAATGAGAATCAAGATTTCCTAACCCTCAGACCAGAAAAATTCCAAATGCACATTGAAATACCAATTATAACTACTTGTAACGATGACATAACACTCCCAGCTATGTCAGAAGTTATAAGAAGGGTGAAACTTTCTACTCCTTTTCAAGAAGTACTGATACCTAATCAAGAAATACAAACAGGTATATTCATTGCAAGTACCTTGGTAAAATCTGAAAATGCATTCATACGAATTCTTAACCCAAATGACAGACCAGTAACGGTAAAACTAAACAGAATTCAATCGGAAAATCTCACTGACTATAACATAATTTCAAGTGATCAAAACAAAACAGAAAGAAAAAATAAAATTTTAGATACACTAAAGAAAAATTTTCCAAAACTATTTGAAAAAACGTTAACGGAATTATGTTCTAGGTACAGCGATATTTTTGGATTTGAAACAGAAGCAATCACATCAAACAATTTTTACACATAAAAGTTAAGGACAAAAGATACAGACCCAGTATACATTAAGAACTACCGAATACCACACACTCACAAAGAAGAAATTGAAAGACAAGTCTCAAAAATGTTAAAAGATGGAATAATAGAGCCATCATGTTCCGAATATAATAGTCCTATTTTATTAGTTCAGAAAAAATCACTTCCAAATTCAATTGAAAAAAGATGGAGGTTAGTAATAGATTACAGGCAGATTAACAAAAAATTAATAGCGGATAAATTCCCACTGCCAAGAATAGATGACATCCTAGACCAATTAGGTCGAGCTAAATATTTTTCTTGTTTGGATCTTATGTCAGGATTCCATCAAATACCACTAGAAACAAATTCACGAGACCTGACATCCTTTTCTACAAATAATGGATCCTACAGGTTTTCTAGACTCCCATACGGATTAAAAATTGCCCCTAATTCATTTCAAAGAATGATGACAATTGCGTTTAGCGGTTTAAAACCAGAACAAGCATTTCTCTATATGGACGACCTGGTAGTCCTGGGTTGCTCTGAGAAACACATGCTATCAAACCTATCGGATGTTTTTGAACTATGTCGCAAGCACAACTTAAATTTACATCCTGAAAAATGTTCATTTTTTATGCGCGAGGTGACTTATTTAGGACATAAGTGCACTGACAAAGGCATACTCCCCGACGACAAAAAATTTTCAGTAATTAAAAATTACCCTATACCTACAGATGCAGATAGTGCGAAAAGATTTGTAGCATTCTGTAACTACTACAGGAGGTTTATAAAAAATTTCTCTGAATACTCAAGACATCTCACTAGATTGTCAAAGAAAGGAGTACCTTTTCAGTGGACACTAGAATGTAATAATGCTTTCGAGCACCTTAAAAAGGCATTGATAAGTCCTACATTGTTACAGTACCCAGATTTCAGCAAACAATTTTGTATAACTACTGACGCAAGCAAACACGCATGAGGTGCTGTACTAACACAAGAATATGAGGGAAAACAATTGCCGGTGGCATATGCATCTAGAACTTTCACAAAAGGAGAAAGCAATAAGTCAACAATTGAACAAGAATTAACCGCCATACATTGGGCAATAACATATTTTAAACCATACATTTACGGAACAAATTTTCTGGTAAGATCAGATCATAGGCCACTATCTTACCTATTTTCAATGAAAAACCCTAGCTCAAAACTAACTAGAATGAGACTTGATCTTGAAGAATATGACTTTGTGGTAGAGTACCTTAGGGGAAAAGACAACTATGTTGCGGATGCATTATCACGCATTACAATTGACGATTTAAAAGATATAAATGTTAAAAATAACACTTTATACAAAATGCAAACAAGATCTATGACAAACAAAAGTTCTCTTAATCAAAGCACAATTAAAACGCATCAATCTAATACATATGATAAGCCCAGTATATATGTACCTATTAATAACACTGACGTGAGAAAATACTATAAATTAAAGATTACACCCAAGACATGCTATATCAAACGGGGTAAATCTATTAAAACATATATACAAATCAATGATTTGTTTGTTAAAGGGAAATTTGACTTAGGTCAATTTTTCTCTAGGTTCGATGATGCGGCCGATAAGCATTCAATTGACAAATTACAAGTGGCACCTAGTGAGAAAATTTTCGAATTTGTCTCTATAAATGAATTTAAAGAAATGGGCAATAAGAAATTAATTAAAATGAAAGTAGCGCTACTGAATGAGGTGACCCAAATAAATTATAAAGATGCAAAAACAATTGAAAGTATATTAAAAAGATATCATGATGACCCGGCAGAAGGAGGTCATTGTGGCATTTCAAGAACCTTGAATAAAATAAAAAGATACTATTACTGGAAACACATGACTAAAACAATCACGAAATATGTTAAGAATTGTCATAAGTGTCAAATAACCAAAGTCACAAAACATATAAAAAGTCCAATGACTTTGACGCCAACACCAAACAAGGCATTTGATACAATATTCGTTGACACAATCGGCCCGCTACCATTGTCAGAAAATGGAAATGCATACGCAGTCACGATAATATGCGACATGACTAAATATTTAGTGACAATACCAACTAAAGATAAAAATGCAAAAACTATAGCTAAGGCAATTTTTGATAATTTGATTCTCGTCTACGGTCCTATGAAGACGTTCATATAAGACATGGGCACGGAATATAAAAATTCACTTTTAGAAGAAATATGCAAACTTTTAAATATAGAAAAACTAACATCAACCGCCCACCACCACCAGACGTTAGGGACGGTCGAGAAATCACATAAAGCGTTTAACCAATATGTAAGGTCATATGTATCGATAGACAAAAGTGATTGGGATGAGTGGCTTAAGTATTTTACATACTGCTTTAATACAACACCATCAACTGTACATGACTATTGTCCATACGAGTTAGTTTTTGGAAAACTTCCAAATGGGTTTCAACAATTTGATCAGGTTGACAAAATAAGCCCACTTTATAATTTAGATAATTACGCTAAGGAAATTAGATTTAGGTTAGAAATAT
>NW_023468613.1:0-5839 GCF_013731165.1 Rhagoletis pomonella | reverse complement strand
GATGATCTTGACTACGAGGCAATAAACAAAATTGTAGATGATCTAGAGTGTGAAAACTCAGAAACTCGTAGATCAAGATCACGAATTAGGGGAAGTAATAGATCCCATTTAAATCACTTAAAACAATTTTGGTTACGTATAGGTATGGGTAGGGAACCCACTATGGAAGACTTAGTATATCCTTCCACATTGGCAGAAGAAGTAAATAGATTAATAAGGAAAACATTCCCTGAAGAATATTAAAATTTGTACATTAAATGACGAGTTTATGAATAAATAAAAATAAAATATTAAAATCGAAATTTTATTTTCTTTCAAACATGACTTGGTGGAAAATTGCACTAAACGGAATATTAATAGGAATAACAGGTTATGAGGTAGGAAAAGAAACCTCAGGTGAAAAAACCTATGAAACTAAAGTAGTCAAATATGAACCACATTCTATTGTAGAAAATGCGGAAGAAGTTTCCGATAAGTGGTTGACTGCTTTTGCATGTGTAGCTACATGTTTAATTGTTGCAATTGCAATTTTGATAAAAAATTATATTAAAAATAAATTGAGACAATTAAACAATGTGCAACAACGCGTGTAACTTTCCCAATAGAAATGAATCAGTGGAAAGACATCCATGACACATTATTGGAAGAAAAAATTAAAGCTAATAAATCGTATAAGTGCATAAACAAAAGTGCTCCAATATCACCAGAAACCATAACAAAGCATCTGAATATAATTTTAGAAGCTCTAAATGGCATAAGGCAGGTGATCGAATCCGTAAATAACATACTCACCGAAGAACATCAAAGAGAAGCTTACCAATTTTTCTCCGCCGTACGAGATAAACTTGTAT
Organism: Rhagoletis pomonella; assembly: GCF_013731165.1. Taxonomy (NCBI): domain Eukaryota; kingdom Metazoa; phylum Arthropoda; class Insecta; order Diptera; family Tephritidae; genus Rhagoletis; species Rhagoletis pomonella. The sequence continues at coordinate 4,988 of NW_023468613.1, read as the reverse complement.
CTTCTCTAGCTAGACACAATCTAGAATTTGATGTACCAAATACAACAAAAGAAGAAATTCAAATAGATTTTGTACTACTTCTGTCTGAACGTGTTCCTAGCCGAACCAACTCACCTTCATTAACTCAAGCCACACCGGTGGAAGAACTTAAAATAGAAATACCGATAATACACGTCACAATGCCACAAACCGTAGTAGAATTTATCAAAACTGCTTCGTCAGTACTACCAGAGTTTGATGGTAAACCAGAAAATCTGCATAGCTTCCTAGATGCACTTGATATACTCGAGCAAATCAAGGATACACACGAGGCATTGGCCATTACCATGATAAAAACAAAGCTGAAAGGTACAGCAAGAAATTTTATCAGTAATGAGACCACAATCGCCCAAATAAGAACCAAATTACATACCGCAATAAAGGGAGAATCAGTGGAGGTTTTGACCGCTAAACTACTGAACATCCAACAGCGTAGCAAAACGGCTAACCAATACACAGCAGAGATTGAAAAAATCACAAGGTCGTTAGAAGGAGCATATATCTCTGATGGATTAAACCCAGACTTGGCCACAAGATATTCAACACAGGCAGCAGTTAAAGCCATGTGTAAAAACTGCTCTAATGACAAGGTTAAAATGATTATGCAAGCAGGTACGTTCACAACGATGAACGACGCAATATCGAAATTCACTAATAGTTGTACCGAAATCACTGGCAGCTCAAATACGATCTTAAATGTACGACAGCAAGGTCAGTACAGGAGTAATTTCCGTGGAGGTTACCGTAGTAACAACTATGGAAATTACCAAAATCGGAGATTCAGACCACAACCGAGATATAACAATAACTCGCGGTCGTACAACAACAATAATAACCGGAGAGGATCACAAGCCCAAAACGGCAATAGATCCTACAACCAGAACCGTAATGTGCGCGCCATAACCGCAACGGAAAACCAGGAAACTCCACTTCAAAATTAACAAAAAGAAAAATATGCGTACTTAATCTAAATTTAAACAGCTATATATCTACAAGAACATCATTAAACAATTCATACTCAAATTTTTTAATTGATACTGGAGCCGATATCTCCATAATTAAAAAACAGCAAATAAATAATAAAGAAAAAATAAATACTGAACAAATCACAGATTTGAAAGGCATTGGTCAGGGAATAACTAGCACTTTAGGCACAATCAAAGCAGATCTAAAAGGCGATGACCTTCTAATTTATCATAAATTTCATGTTGTAGAAGACAACTTTGCTATTCCATGTGATGGAATAATAGGCCTAGATTTCATAAAGAAATACAATTGTATTCTAGATTATGGAAAAACAGAGGATAAACTAATCCTTAGACCATATGATTTCCCTCAAACAATAACAATGAATCTAACAAACTGTCTGTCCGTCAACACAATCACAATTCCAGCTAGATCGGAAGTTATTAGACAAATTAAAATAAATACAAACAACAAAAACATTTTCATACCACACCAACAACTATCCGATGGCATTTATGTATATCGCAAATACCATTACAAATAACGAGCAATCTTTCGTTAGAATTATTAACACAACACATAACAACACAACTATTCAAAATTATAAAATTAATACTGAAAATTTAGATGATTATACACTAATTAAATCAACCACACACAGTAAAAGTTGCACAGATACAGAAAAATTAAAAAGATTAACCAAAAATTTTCCGAATTTTGTTAAAGCTCAATTAACACCACTTTGCACAGAATTCATAGATATATTTGCACTAGAAACAGAACCAATCACTTCTAATAATTTGTATAAACAAAAATTATATATGAAGGATGACACCCCCGTTTACATTAAAAATTATAGATTACCCCAAACACAAAAAGGAGAAATAACTAAACAAATAAATAAGCTAATCAAAGATGATATCATAGAACCTTCAATTTCGGAATATAATAGTCCAGTCTTATTAGTTCCTAAAAAATCACTTCCGGGAAACACAGAAAAAAGATGGAGATTGGTTGTTGACTACAGACAAGTAAATAAAAAATTAGCAGCAGATAAATTTCCCCTTCCAAGAATTGATGACATTCTAGATCAACTTGGAAGAGCAAAATATTTTTCATGCCTAGACCTTATGTCAGGTTTTCATCAAATAGAATTACACCCAGACTCTAGGGACATTACTTCATTCACTGCTGAAAATGGCACATATAGATTCAAAAGATTACCATATGGATTGAAAGTAGCCCCAAATTCATTCCAACGAATGATGACATTAGCATTCGCTGGCCTTAAACCATCCCAAGCATTTCTCTACATGGATGATTTAGTTGTATTAGGATGTTCAGAAAACCACATACTAAAAAAATTAAAGGGACGTGTTCTCTACTTGCAGAAAATACAACTTAAAATTACATCCAGATAAATGTTTATTTTTCAGCCAAGAGGTAACATATTTAGGACATAAATGCACAAACAAGGGAATATTACCCGACCCAAGCAAATTTGAAACAGTTCAAAATTACCCAACACCAAAAACAGCTGACGAAGTTAAAAGATTTGTAGCCTTCTGTAATTATTACAGAAGATTTGTACCAAATTTTGCAGAACATTCAAGAAAGTTAACTAGGCTTTGCAGAAAGAATGTTACTTTTGAATGGACAGAAGAATGCCAAAAAGCCTTTGTCTATTTAAAAGAAGCATTAATTAGTCCAACACTTTTGCAATACCCAGACTTCGGTAAAAAATTTTGCATAACGACAGATGCTAGTGGGTATGCTTGTGGAGCAGTCCTTAGCCAAGAACATGATGGCAAACAGTTACCAATTGCCTACGCATCCAGGTCATTCACAAAAGGTGAAATAAATAAAGCAACAATAGAAAAAGAATTGGCAGCAATCCATTGGGCCATAACCTTCTTCAGACCATACGTCTATGGTAGAAAATTCTTAGTAAAAACCGACCATCGCCCATTAACATACCTATTTTCAATGAAAAGTCCTTCATCTAAGCTGACACGAGTAAGATTGGATTTAGAAGAGTACGATTTTGAGGTGGAGTATATAGCTGGTAAAGAAAATCATATCGCGGATGCATTATCCCGCATAACCATTACAAATTTAAAAGATATGTCAGTGGAAGCAAACAAAATATTTAAAATAACAACAAGATCAGCAGCTAAAAAGACCAATAATAAAACTGAAGTCAAAGAAAGTCACAAAGAGAACCCCAAAATTTACGAAGCGCTAAATAAATTTGAAGTAAAAAGACATGTCGAGCTCGTTTTCAATCCTCCGAAATTATATTTCAAAAAAGGAAAGAAAATTTGTAGCAATTTGGATACAAGCAACCTAATTGTTGAGGATAAGATTGACTTAGGACAATTCTTTACCAGGCTCGAAAGAGAAGCCGGCAATTTAGGACTTGTACAAGTACAGTTGTCCTTAGGGGACAAATTGTTTAAAAAGAATTATACTGCAGTAGGCAAATTTATGGAAATGGGAAATAAAGTTCTCAAAAAGTTAACAATCGCTCTAACCCCAGAGGTTATATGTGTGATAAATCCCGGGAAAATTAAAGAAATTCTGCACAAATATCATGACGATCCTATTAGTGGTGGCCACCCAGGAATAAATCGCATGACAGATAAAATCAAGCAGAAATATAGCTGGCTGAATATGAAAAATGACATATGAAAATATGTAAAGAACTGCATCCACTGCAAGAAAAATAAAATTAATAAACATATCAAAGAACCAATGACAATAACAGAAACACCTCCGAAGGCTTTTGATATTGTACAAATCGACACAGTCGGCCCATTGCCAAAGTCGATAAATGGAAACGAATATGCAGTTACCATTATATGCGATCTAACCAAATATTTGGTAGCGATTCCAGTTCCAAGCAAACATGCAACAACTGTCGCTAAAGCCATATTCGAGCATTTCATCCTGATTTATGGCCAAATGAAAACAATTTTAACAGACATGGGCACAGAATACAAAAATAGCCTGTTCAAAGAACTGTGTAAATTGTTAAAAATTGAGCATAAAACTTCTACACCGTACCATCACCAGACTTTGGGTACTGTAGAACGCAGTCACCGGACATTCAACGAATATATGCGTGCATACATATCCAGTGACAAAGACGATTGGGATGAATACCTCAGGTATTTCGCTTATTGTTACAATACAACGCCATCAACAACACATAATTATTGTCCTTTCGAACTAATATTCGCAAAACAACCACCAAATTATGAATTTTTGGAAGAAAATGAAATTAGCCCGGTATACAACCATGAGGCGTATGACAAAGAAGTAAAATACAAACTTCAAATAGCACAGCAAAGAGCAAGCAAATTAATTCAAGAAGCTAAAGAAAAGCAAAAATCCAATTATGACAAAAATAGCTATAGTAAGGAAATTAAAATAGGAGATTTAGTATTAGTTAAAGAAGAGGCCTCCCATAAGTTAGAGAATAGATATACAGGACACTATAAAGTTAAAACCATTGATAAAAATAACAACTATACTTTAATTCCACATAGCATAGGAGATAGCAATAAAAACAAAAAGGAAATCGTAATTCATAAAAATAGGCTTAAACCAATTTAAAACCTTTAAAAATAAGCATGCCACTTTATCCATAATAATAATTTAGAAAAAAAAATAATAATACACATAAGCATTCCAATTTACTCAACCTTATATACGGCACAAGCCAAAAGAAAACAAAATCAAATATCACATAAAATATACAAACAAACAAAAAAAAACAAAAGGAAAACACGTAACAAAACAATGGTAACAAGATCCTAAAACGATTAAAATTTTGTCAACCCAAACAAACATCAAGCGGTTCACTGAATCAGTAAAATAGATATATATAGTTGACTACAAATATATATATATCTATTTTTTTTAAGAGGGAAGGTGTAGCATAAGCAGATCGCCCTTTTTACTTTAATTGTCATGTGCAC
>NW_023468612.1:0-5840 GCF_013731165.1 Rhagoletis pomonella | reverse complement strand
TTTTTCTAGTCTGCAAACGAATAAGTTGACGAAGAAGCAAACAAATTCAAGCACATTGTTGCATTCTACCGTACATTTTAAAAGCTTTAAAATCTTAAAACATATGTGAAAAACTTTTATAATCTGTATATTTCTAATGTCGCAATCAAAACCAAATTTTATAAATAGCATTTTTAAAAAGCAATCATCTAATATTTTTCAAGTTTTTGGGCATATATGTTACCATTTGAACAGCAAATAGTACCAAGTTTTAAGAGACTATTTAATGCAACTCAGGTCAAAAAACCGCACTTTAGACCAAAATAAGCAACTCTAGAAAACAGATGATCGCAGCTGTGGCCCAGGATGACGTCTATTGCTAAGATATCTCACTTGTATTTGTACACAATGAAATTAACGCTTTTATTTACAGCCTACTGTGATCAAAGATGTCAAACTTTTGCTAAAGTCACAGCCTCTGTGATCAAAGCTGTCAAATTTTGCTTCATTTCCACTTACTCGCTCTAACGCATAAAATTCTTATTACAGTAAAAATTTTTATTAGGTCCGGTGCTCTCACTCAGAATTTTGTTTTGACAGTCGGAAAAATAAATTTGTAAATGTGTGGGTAGCATCCCAGCCAGCAAAATCATCGTAAACAAACTCGTAATTGGATATTTTCTCGAAGAAAAACCGGATTAAAAATCGTTTATGATAGCCGTTTACGACTCTTTTTCGAGCACTTTTTCGCTTTAAATTGTTCATCGCCTACGAACAGTCGTAAACGGATCGAAAAAGCATTCGTATGCGAATATTTTTACGTCCGTTTTTTAATTGTTAACGAGTCTCGTAAACGATTAATTTACGTTAAAAAGGCGTCTTTTACACTGCTTTATCTACTGTTTTTAATTAATTCAAATTATTGTAGTTCTTTTATTGAATGGAATTATAATTAATAAATATTTATAGTGCCGGATCAAAGTATTGGCACAGAGAATTTTTCGCAATGTATGCAAAGTTTTTTACTTGAATTTCTTTTCGCACATGTATGTATGTTCTTCCATGCAAATTATGTTCGACATTTTTTTTTTGTATGGAAGAAACTGCGTATAAAAAATTGCCAAAAAACAAAGAGGTTTTCTAGCTATTCAAGCGAGCACTTTATTATACTAAAATTAAATGGGCTATAAAACTGCGTACTTAGCATTTTTCTAAAAAATCTGATTTGAAAGTAGAACTTCATACTAACTATATTTTTATAAAAAACAATTAGAGAAGAAATCAGAATAAAAACTTTGCATTCATGGCGAAAAATTCTCTGTGCCAATATTTTTTCCCAGCACTGTATATGTGAAGATATTTCCAGATAAATAAATATTAACAAACTATCTATTAACAAATTAACAATTAAATAAGAGGGGTTTAATATATATTATAAGGTAGCTGAATTTATTTTTTATCTTTTTGCCGATAGGCTGCCAATTTTGTTGCCGGTCGTGTGCATATTGGAAGTGCTTCTTTGAAACAGAAATAAAAACTTCTTCGTCGGAGTTAAATTTTTGACGAAAAGCACCTAAGAAAATAAAGTGAAAGATTAAACTCCATTGGAAATCGGAAAATTTAATTAAGTAAAAAGTGGTAATAAATAATATTATTATCCGTACTTCTTATTGCCGCAGTCGTTGCCAAACCAACAGCGCTATAGGGGAATTAAACGTTAAAATCCTTTAGTGTTGCTCCGCGCAGCCTGTGAAAGAATTGCTCGAAAAAACTCGTTAAATTAATTTGTATTTTTGAATTACATATGTAGTAGCTACTTACAAGAAGTTTAATTATAAAAGAAAGTGGTAGGTCGTCCTTTGCGTTTGCACCAGTCTGTCAATAAATCACATACTTAACAATTTTCTTAAATTGAATATTTAACAAACTACTTAACGGGTGATTTTTTAAGAGCTTGATAACTTTTTTTTAAAAAAAAACGCATAAAATTTGCAAAATCTCATCGGTTCTTTATTTGAAACGTTAGATTGGTCCATGACATTTACTTTTTGAAGATAATTTCATTTAAATGTTGACCGCGGCTGCGTCTTAGGTGGTCCATTCGGAAAGTCCAATTTTGGGCAACTTTTTCGAGCATTTCGGCCGGAATAGCCCGAATTTCTTCGGAAATGTTGTCTTCCAAAGCTGGAATAGTTGCTGGCTTATTTCTGTAGACTTTAGACTTGACGTAGCCCCACAAAAAATAGTCTAAAGGCGTCAAATCGCATGATCTTGGTGGCCAACTTACCGGTCCATTTCTTGAGATGAATTGTTCTCCGAAGTTTTCCCTCAAAATGGCCATAGAATCGCGAGCTGTGTGGCATGTAGCGCCATCTTGTTGAAACCACATGTCAACCAAGTTCAGTTCTTCCATTTTTGGCAACAAAAAGTTTGTTAGCATCGAACGATAGCGATCGCCATTCACCGTAACGTTGCGTCCAACAGCATCTTTGAAAAAATACGGTCCAATGATTCCACCAGCGTACAAACCACACCAAACAGTGCATTTTTCGGGATGCATGGGCAGTTCTTGAACGGCTTCTGGTTGCTCTTCACTCCAAATGCGGCAATTTTGCTTATTTACGAAGCCATTCAACCAGAAATGAGCCTCATCGCTGAACAAAATTTGTCGATAAAACACATTTCGAACCGAACACTGATTTTGGTAATAAAATTCAATGATTTGCAAGCGTTGCTCGTTAGTAAGTCTATTCATGATGAAATTTCAAAGCATACTGAGCATCTTTCTCTTTGACACCATGTCTGAAATCCCACGTGATCTGTCAAATACTAATGCATGAAAATCCTAACCTCAAAAAAATCACCCGTTACTTATAAAATATTGTGATTGAAGAAAAATTTTCAACAAAACTAAAACTTTTTCTTGTGCTGACAAATTTGTTTTATCGTTTACGAGCTTTTCTCTCAGTCAGATTTAGTCAGAAGAATTTTTTCTGGCAAAATCCTGAAAAGTGTTAAACTCAACTGAATTTGAATTAACGGAAATTAAAGAATACGCAAAAAGTGAGAATAATCTAAAAAGTAAAGAAATGAATTGAAATTGGAAGGAGGCAAAAAATAATTGATATAGCAAATGTTTATTGTGCTTGTGCTTGTGTGAATGTGTTTTGTACATACATTTCTGTTCTTATTTGACATTAGTTTTGTTGTTGCCATTCTATGGACTAAAAATTTGGTTTTTTGCGTTCCTTTACTTTTCCTGTTACTCTCTTTTAGTGAGCGCATTTTGCTTACGCTCTGGCATTTTGACACTTTTCAGATTTTAGTCCAAAAAGATAAGGAATGAACCTATTATTTTGTGCAATTATTTTTATACAAATTTGTCGCGAATCTTTTGTTTAAATTTCAAAGCTTCTTAAATTCTTTGGAAAATAGGAGAATGTGTTTACAAGTTCACAAAACAATCGAAATCATTGCATAAAAATTCCAATGCGTAGAAGCAACAGGTCTGCCTGCATACCATAGTGACGACAACGTAGGCAAGGTTGCGCATCAGTAGGGCAACAAAAGCAGGGAGTTAACAGCAGCACAACAACAACACATATTCCAGCATTATTAACCACAATAACAACAGCAAAACACACCTTACAATCTTACGACGTTTACATTGGCCAAATTATTCGAGACTGACGACTTTGCTATTCGACGACGACGGTGGTAACCGCGGGAACGACGGCAACGTCTAAACCTATGCTAGTGGCGCTGTGCCGTTTGTAGGCTATACATAACTTTGGAATAGCATTAGCATTAACGAGTTTTGGGAGTGCAACTGGGAGTTGTGGTTTGTTAAATTCCCGTTGTGCATAAATTCAATGAGAACTTGGCATGCGCTTGGAGTGTAGAGAGCTGGCATGTGCAGTGAAGTAAGTCGCCCAGCGATAAATGATGTGAGAAAATTTGCGAAAACGAAAATTCATACAACACAACTTATAAGTGCTATCTGCTAGGCGTGCAGCGGTAAGAGCTGCAGTCACTTGCAATGCTAACGCTCCTCGGTGAGTGTCATCTGTGGAGCATACGCGATGAGGTGCGCATCAAATCCACCGATCTGGGCGCCTTCCGCTACACACGCAATCGGGAGGCACAGCAGCAGAATACTGAGTTGACGGCGCTGGCCAAGCGTGACTACATCGAGAGGCGCAACGGTGTAACGGTGCTGAAGAATAGTCGCAAGGCGCCAGGACGCTTAAAGGATAATATCAAGCGTTTAGAGGAATTGCTGCGCAGCTATAAAATCGTGCATTCAGAATGGCGGGACGCAGCGCAGGTGCTACTCCTTTTTGCCAATGGTATTATAGCGCATATTTGCGTGGACGCGGCCACAGGTGATATACTGCGTATGGTTTATGAAAAGTACTTCGTCGGCAAGTTGGCGTCGGAAGTTATCACTGACGGTAAGTGAACAAATGTAGAAATGTTACAAGTTGGCGGTTGTGTGCAGCGTTGCCATTTTAGCCGTTTTCCGGCTAGATTTAGCCGGTTTTGATAGCAACTAGCCGGAGAAAATTCGATCTAGCCGGCAGCCGATTTGTTAGCCGGTTTGTAAAAAAAAGTTAGCCGATTTAGCCGATTTTACTATTTGCCTAATTTTCAGGTGCAAAAAGTAAACAAGTTGTTCGAAAGCAATAATGCAGACCCAATGAAGATTTTTAATGAACTCAATGTTTTACCATCGCATCTATGCTCCCTAGTGGTTATTAGCGCGGACACATTTGATCCTATATGCTCCCCGTTGGAACCATACCTTGCTCCATTTCCTCAGTTTTATCACAGTTTTGAAGAGTATTTAAAAACCAAAGTAAGCACAAACGCTTTTGACCACGAAGCCGAGAAAATAATTCGAGAAAATGGTCGCTATTTTGGTTCGTTCGCGTAGCTGTTAATGTTCATGTTTAACCAAAACTTACAAGTTTTTGCGTTCGCGTACGCAAAAAACTTGCAAAGTAGGGGAAATTGAGAGAGCAAACTGACATTTCATTTTGAGGGGAAGCTGCTGGTTTCTGCTGGAAAAATTTTTGCCAACAGGAAAACAGCTGATCAAAAACAGCTGGTTGGCATTTACGCAAATCACAAAATTGAATTTGATGGTTTGGAAGATAAAAATTACAAAATGCGACTAATTAAACTTGTAAGAAATAAGTAGTTATTTGTTTAATTAATAAACTGTGTCAGTATAACACTTTGCGATGACATTTCGTACGTTTTAAATTTTACAGTTTTGTATGTAAACAAAAATTATATCAGCTGTTCGTCTAACTTGCAAGTTTCTGCAAATTTTCTGTTCGCGTACTATTTTGGATATTTCTCTCTTGTGAGAGAACAGATGACATTTCGCCGAAATTTGGCAGTTGGTTGGTTTCTGCTGGAGATTTTAAACGAACGCACCTTTTATTATCACTTTAATAAAGGAATTAGGCCAACGCCTCCCTACAAATATTGCCACACTAAAAAAATTTACTTTTCAGTTGGAAATGCATTAAGAGTAATTAAACCAAAAGTATTTGTTCAACTACAGCAACAAAAACACAAATATAATGCCGACGAAATAACATCCATACAGATGCGCAATGGCAACGGTTAACGTTACATACCTGGAGTAATTTAGACTCAACTGTAAAATTTTGCGCCGAAGTTTATCAATTTCGAAATGCCCTAGGAGAAAACCCTTTCGCTGACCTTTGCAACCTAGTTTTTAGTTTTCTTGTTTTGCCTATAAGTAATGCAGAAGTAGAGCGAATATTTAGTTCAATGAATATTGTTACGATTATCCTCGAAACCTTGAGGGATTACCCAAATATACT
>NW_023468611.1:0-5840 GCF_013731165.1 Rhagoletis pomonella | reverse complement strand
CCAACCAAAAGGTGGTTTCAAAAGCACGGTCAGCCAAGAATTATATGAATAGTTACACAGTCACTTTGTTCATTTCTAAGTCACAGCCTATTTCTTAAGTTTTGTCTAAAGCATACTAATTGCTCAAATATATCACATGGAAACACAAGGTATAAGAGAATCCTTAACCTCTCTTGTAAATGTTCATCTAGCCCCAACGTTATTGCTCTGCTAATCTCGTAGCTAAATAAGAAAAAAAAGCGATTCAATAAAGTCAGACCAAATTACTTAAATGATTGCGGACAACTGTAAGCCTTAGTTAATGCGTTGTGATACCACTTAGTGGGTGGTGGGTGGAAGGGCTATGCATCAGCCCAAGATGCAAAAGAACATTATTTATTCACATTTTAGGTAGATTTGTGCGCAAACAGAGCGGTTATATAATTGATCCTTTAATGTGTGGTAGCAGTAAAATACTTTTATATGCATTTTTCGTTTAATTTTAAGTATACGCCATTTGCATACCTACATACAAGACAAGAGATTGCAGTAAGTATGTGCGCATCAGCCAGCTTTTAATACCAAATAAACTAAACATAACTCAACACTTAAATTAGGATATAATTAGTAGATAATATAGTGGCAGCGACAAAAGTACTACAAGTCAGTATATATACATACATATATGTCCATTAGGCTGACCCAAAAAAAGCCCTTAAATATTAATATGTTAAACCGTTATAATAGAGATAGCTTTTTTAAGACCGATATAAGTCGTTTATGATCTAAAAAATTAAGTCTGAAGATAACGATTTTAATATCGAAATAAAAATAAAAATAATAAAAAAGATTAAAGTTTATCGCAAAAATAAAAATCCAGTTACAACTGTTAAATCAAGATTTTTATTATAAAAATCATAACCGTTAAGACACCTGCAATAATATCATCTATACGGGCCGTGCAAGTATTACTTAACCACCAATTGGGGAGGGGGGTCTTTGGTTTGCTTATGGAGTTTTCTTTTCTACCGAAAAGGTTTGCCTTCTCATTGCCCTCTGAGCACAAAAAAAAAGAAGAGGGCAATGAAAAGGCAATATTTTTTGTAGAAAATAAAAGGCCTTTATTTTGTATCACAAGCATGACAGCATATATGAAAACTTTAGTTATTTTACGTGTTCGTAACCACATCTCGAACGTTTTTAAAAAATAACACTGGTTTACAGCAAACATGTTCTATAGATGCCACTACCCAATTCCTATGAAGAATTGCTTGGTGATTCCGAAAATCGAGATATTTTTTTTCTATGGATAACTTTTCGATATATTTGCAATTTACCGTTATACAGCTTAAAAAATCGTATTACGATTATTTAATTGGTTTAATTGGATATATTTGCAATTTACCGTTACTCAGCTTAAAATATCGTATTACGATTATTTAATTGCTTCGTAACCAACCACTCTTTTTTTAAGCTGAAGGTAAATTGCAAATTTCTCGAAAACGTATAAGTCTCAAAGTCAGACCCTAGCAAGAGGATTGCTTTACGCATGGCCAGCTAATTATACGTATCGAGTAGAGTATGATCTTGCCAAAATACCAACGTTAAAGTTAACTACCAAAAGCAATGCATTTCGATTTTATAATAAAGAAATATGCAGATTTTTTAGGCCAGGGAGCACCCCTTTCGGGGATTATTACTAGTTGAATACTATTTTAAGAAGTCTTCTGAGCAGAACCAGAGTCTTCCGATCGAAAAAGAATTACATCTCACTTCTACGAAAGGTTTTTTCATATAAAATACATGGATATCTTTGAGCGCTTTGAGCGACCTTTAAAAATTTTTTGAATTCAAAATAAACAAGTAAGAAAGTCTAAGTTCGGGCGGAGCCGAACATTAAATACCCGGCGCAAGTATTAAATATATGATTTTCACTTTCCGAAAGCTACGGCTACATGGTAAGCCGGGGTGTATCAATTTTGAGTAAATTAGCGTCCTTAAATATCGAAATATTGAAGTTTCAAGCATTACTGAAGTTTACCGTATCGTATCGTATCTCTCCAAACTACCTTTATATGGGATGTGGGCGTGGTTATTGTCCGATTTTAAAAATTTTCTGCCATTTGGTATGCTGTAGCAATGCTAACAACTGTGCCACGTTTGGAAGAAATTGGTGCAGCGGTTACCAAGATATACACATGTAACCATAAGTGGGCGTAGCTATGCCTATTTTCCAAAAATCTATAATATTCTTATTTTTCATCTAAAAATATTATATTGTAATTATGAATTTTTAGTGAATAATCTTCAGTAGTTACTAAAATATCGCAGGTTTAGTATATCTGAACATTACCGTTATATGGGAGGTAGGCGTGGTTATTGTCCGATTTTGCCCATTTTCCATACCATCCGTCCTACGCCCGAAAGAAGTGCACGTACCAAGTTTCGTTAAGATATCTCAATTTTTACTCGAGTTATCGTGTACACAGGTGGACGGACGGTCACCGCTTAATCGATTTCTCTTTTCATTCTGATCATTTATGTATAAATTTGTTTATATCTATCTCGATTCGTTCTGCCTGTTAAAAACAACCGTTATGTGAACAATGGTATAATACCCTTATGCACAAGTGCGCTCGGGTATGAAAATAGGGGTATATTTTTTCGATATAGAACAATCCTAATGTGTGAAAGCATTAAAATTCCGACTTTACTTTTTTTGGCCCACCCTAATGTACATAATAAGTATGCACATGTACTGAACTTACTTTTAATATTAAACAAAAAAACCATTTCTCTATTTGCAGCTGAAAGTTTCATAATTTTATTGTAGTCCGCCGCAGTTGCTATAATTCTTCTGATATCTGCAAGCTATTTAATTTAAGCTGACCTTAACCCGCTTAATCCTGCTATGCGGGTAATGAAAAGCACTTACGCGGCCCCAGTGCAATGTTTTTACGCTTCTTTAGAAGCGTTTACTTAGTACTTCAACTTCTCCTTGCACTCCAAGTCTGAAACAAAATTCGGCTTGTTTTGGCCAAAGTTCAAAGTGCCGTGAAGAGTGGTAATCAAGTCGGCTTATTTCGTTCCAACTTTTCAAAAATTATTTATTTGTTGCTGATTCTTCGATGGCTCTTCTAGTTTTTGTTATTATTGGTACAATATTTACATTGTTGTTGCAGTTACGACTTTAATGTGAGTTTGGAAAGGCTACTTGAATGTTTAACATCGCCACTAAGTACAGTAATGCCAAGGCATGCAGAAAATTGCGGCGCAGAGCGGAGAGGCACCGAATGAACCGTGTTGTAGCAAAAGTACCAGCAGCAGCAACGGCCAATGAGCAAAGGAACGAGCTAAAGTAAAGTTTCGCGCTTTTAACGCAATTTTCCGTAGCGAGAAGCTGGAAATACTTGAGCGCGTATTTTAATTTTGGCTGCCGTGTCGTTTCCGCTAGCCCCACTCGCCAAACTGCTAAAAACTGTTTTAGTAATGCTACGCGATTGCAGAGCGGAAAATTACGCTCGCTCTTCCCTTTTGCTGTTTTTTGTTCGCTTGGCCTTGGCATCATTTAATCGAATTTGCTTCGCCCGTTGATTTGGCAGATGAAGTTTTCATGGCAGGTACTGAATCCTTGCCAGCGTATTTTGATACACATACATACATATTGGCTTCACGTGGTAACTATGTATGGATGTACATATGTATTTCTCACAGACACATTTATTGTCTGATGGTGTAAATGTTATTCATAAACAAAGTTTGACTAGTTTTCTTTTCTCACGCAGTTGTTTAATTGCACCAACACTAGAGTCGACTCGAACGTGTGCGTATATGTAATGATTAGTGGCTTTATACGCGTGAACTACTCTTTTTTCACAAGAGCTTCTTGGTTTTATTAAAGTACCAAGTACCCGGCGTTTTTCACGACGTCTCATGACCGCTTAAATAATAACTTTCTAGTTGAAACTGCATATTAATTATTTCTTTTATATTAAACTTCATTCGAGTGGAAATACGAAAATAAATTGTACCATTATGTGTATTCGCGTATTCTTCCAACAGAACAACTCTACTGAATTTTGTTCTCTCTCTCAAAGGGAGAAATATTTGGAAAAGCAAACGAACGCTAAGCTAGCAAAAAAACTTGCAAGTTTAACCGACATCAGATGTACTTGTTTATTTATAGTTTAGTTAAAATTCGCTGCCCTTATTAGAGCTGCATTACATTTTCTTTTCAACGAGTACACATTTTTTATCTGGGACGAATTATAAAATATTACCACTCATTGTATTCTTTAGTAAAAATGGACACAAATGCCACCTCCATTAACAATTTTTTGCTCCAACACCAATTTTAGCGAACTTTTTTTTGATCAGCTGTTTCCTGGACGCTAAATTACTGCTGACAAAAATTTTTCCAGCAGAAAATATCTGTCTGAGAAAAGTCACCTTTTTCTCCCAATTTCACCTACCTTGCTGAATTTTGGGAACATCTGAACCGATATGCAAATAAACCTTTTATCTGAATACAATTACGATCAGATATACGAAGGACAAGACGAATACGAATACAAATACGGATACGAATGCGACGACTAGCACCAATGTGAAGACGAATACGAAGGAAAATACGAAAACGAAGCTGAAGGCCAACTAAAGGGAAGGAATGTGATCACGAACGCGAAAACCAAGACAATTAATGAGACGAAGACAAGGACGAATACAAGAAGAATACGAACAAAAATACGGAAACGAATACGAAAATGAAAACGAATATGAGGGCGGATACCAAGACGACTGCGAAGGCCAATACGAAGACGTGTACATATACGAATACAGAGACCAATACGAAGACGAATACCTCAAAATCCTACGTTACTTACAACAGGTATACGGAGAGTCGTCTTCACCAAATAATCACTATAGGATTGTGCATAGGCGAATACGGGCCCATACATTAGACATACCATCAAAATTCTGGGCTTCAGTGTCGATGATTGAGCGGCAGGGAGCGTTTTCGCACAAAATTACCAAATCTAGCAAATTGTTTCCGTACTTCAAATTTTTTTGAGTGAAGTGAGAAAAATGCGAAGTAAACTGGTCTTACGCTTCATCATTACCAATTTACGATTTCCCATTTATGTTTTTTCGTTATCAGTTTACTTTTACTCATAATTTTTTTCTTTTTTTTCACTACTAATTTACGTGTTTTCAATATAATTTATATATTTTCTCAATACTAAAGGAGTTCTTACACGATATGTATTTGCAACTGTGTGACTTTTTCAATACATATGTAATTGCGTATGTCTGTCAAATTCACAGTCGTTATTTAACTATTAAAAAATGCTTTCTTTGACAGATGATAATAGAAACATTTCTATTTCGTATGTACGTGCATCTGCTTTGTACAGAAACAAATCTAATTTGCCTTTACACGATATGTTGAAATTTCCATATGTAAAAAGTGGCGTGTACACATGCAAATACATATCGTGTAAGAACACTTTAGCAGTCAATTTTACGAAAGAAATTCAAGTGAAAAATTATTCCCATTTTTTTAATACTATATGAAAATTTACAGAAAATAAATAATTTTTTCCGTTTAAATTGCTGGTGAAACCGGCTATAAGTTAGGTTTTCTCAATTTAATTTATATTTTCTCATTACTGGGTTGAACAGGTGTAAAAATTGATCCAAGGAAGCACAATAAATATTTGTTTGTTGTTGTTGTGTTTGATTTTCAATTAGAGTTTTTATGATTCCACCTTTTTCTCCTTGTTTTAATTTTTTTTTTTTTGTTTTTGCATCTTCCAAGGTTTCAAAATTAGTTGAAAAATACTTCAGCATTGGGCCATTAG
>NW_023468610.1:0-5841 GCF_013731165.1 Rhagoletis pomonella | reverse complement strand
GGTCTGGTGTCATGCGAAAGGAATCTGCAGCGTCGTGGAGCATACAGCTAAAGCTCAACGAATCAAATCAATGCGAAGATCAGCGCCCCGAAATGCAATCATCTCGGTACCAATTGAAAGTACGGAATGGACGCACTAACCACCAGGGACGAAAAATGGAAATTACAGATGGTACCTAATATCATAAAATATATGTACCTAAATGAGACAGATTGTACCTAAAAAAAGTTACATCCTTCATTTGTAGTTTTTTTTTATAAACTTTATTTAAAACATGAATACAAAAGATGGATGTACTTTAAACATGATTATGTTTTTTTTCAACTGAGCCTATATCTATAGACTATAGTCTAATGGGAATCGGAGAAGCGTTGTTTTTGTCTAACTTTGAGTACTGAAAAATATTGGTGTAAGAGACAAAAACACGCTTTGCGAAGTATACTTCTTTATCCAGCAACAACACGCAAAGTCTGCTAATTTATCCGATTCCTTTTAATACGTGCAACAAGTCTAGAGAAAATAATCAAATTGCCGTAAGTAACTTCGAAAACTTTTTAAATATATTTTCAGAAATCAAAAAGCGAATATGGGTCAATAATAATAATTGTTCCTAAAATCTACTGACTGTACCTAATGTACCATTAAGTCATCAAACGTCGGAAAAAGGTAAAATTGTACCTACTTTTTCATCCCTGCTAACCACCTTTATAGGGTTCGAGGCCTATCTAAACCTCTGCCGTGCTATGGGTCCGGCACCCGGTTGCAATGCAACTCCACATCGAGCCAACAAGTCGACTCTATACGCTTTTGGGTTTAAACCAAAGCCGAACGAGCATATTGGAGCAAGCTCCAAGGGCAACTGCTCCCCGTGGTACCAGATTTAAGTCTCCGGTCAGACCTCGTGGCCGAAGCCACTACCATCAGCACCTACATACTGGACTCGTCTTCGCCTTCTAAAATTTTACCGTGCGAATTCCACCATGTTCGTCACCGTCAAATGTGTGGAGAGGGCACTACCGAAGTCGTACCGTCCATCCGTCGATTTTACCCCATGCTGTCAATATTCTTCACGTCCGAGTATCTCGGGCATTCACAAAGCACGTGCTCGATATCCTCAAGCTCCGCTCCACACTCACACCACTCAGAGTCATGGAGGTTCCTCTTACGCAAATAAGCATTAAGAAGACCACGTCCCGTTAGTAGAAAATCCTAGCTCAAGCAATGCCTGAAGTCCGGATTCTCTCCCATAAAACCTACTACCATTGGGACTACCACCCCAACGGTCCTGCCACATACCGCTCTCTCATCCAGCAACCGTTTGCATTCAAGAAAGCCCCTCTCCAAGTCACCGTCCGAAATGCACCCAGTCAATGGCAACATGTTCATGCCTCTTCTCATCCTGAAGGTCAAAGCTCGCGCTATAACCAACAATACCTGAAGCGCATCCGTAGAAACGGTACGACACACCGGAAGACAACCCAGCAACAATACCCTCTGACAGGACAGGACCTTTTGGCCACCTGCCACCTTCATAACTGCCTCGTACCAAATAGCGGACCCAAAATTTCCACAAGCCACGAATAGGCCCTGATAGATGGCACGAACAGCACGCCGGTCGAGGCCACAGTCACATCTCAGGATGCGACGTATCTTTCCCACAACATCAACAAGGCGCTCCTTAAGGCACACCAGGTGGGGAGCAAAGCTCATGCGTTCCCCGATGGTCAGTCCCAAATACCTAACTTGCGTCACATATCTAAGACTGACCGCGTTGACGCGAACCACCGGTGTATATCCCAACGATAGCTTCCCCTTGAGCAACATTGTCACCGTCTTGCCAACCGAAATATCAACCCCCATACGTTTCCTTCAGCTACCGATGATCTCAAGGAACCTTCCTCCTTGCCTCTCAATGTCTGACCTGGAATTTCCTTCCGCCAAGACGAGAAGGTCAACAGCGTACGCACTGAAGCCGCAGACTGGCTCGAGCTGCCAAAGCAGGGAATCCATCATAAGGTTCCAAATAAATGGACCGCTGATGGACCCCTGCGGACAGCCACAAGCCACCTCGACCTCAACAGTCCCCGCAACACCAACCATGGAGGCTCTGCGATCGGGGAGATAACACCACCAGAGAGCCATCTCTGCACATCCCAACTGTTCCAAGCGCTCAATGACTCTATCCCAACGTAGGTAGTCAAAAGCCCCCTTTAAATCAACAAATATGCCAAAAATATATTTGCTGTTACTCCCCCGTACTACACTCTGAACATTCAACCATGCATCCTCCATAATACGTCCCTTCCTAAAGCCATACGGCCTATTTGACATACTATCCCGCGTTAACTCCTGAAGCCGCTCAACCATGATCCGTTCCAGCATTTTACCAAGTACTGGAAGAATAAGGCAAGATAAGATGCAGGATCACTCCTGATATTATCAGGCGACTTCAGGAGAGGAACAACGCTAGCAATTTTCCACTCACGTGGAAAATAACCCTCCCATATGCACTTATCATAAATGGCCACCAAGTATTCCGGGATGAACTTCCACAAGCATTTGCATTTCTCTCCGTTCAACCCATCAAAACCGGGAGACCTTTTAGACCTCATCAGGCCAAAGGCATACCTCAGCTTCTCATCAACTAGTGGTGGTACAGGCGCCTCCTGTGCAGAAGGTACCTGTATCTCCGCCCTCGAAAGGAACGCTCCTAATAGAGCCCCTGCACACTCCCCCACGCTGACAATGTATTGTTACCAACGCGAAGATAGGTGATTTCCTTACTTTGATGACCCCGACAGATCTTATAAACCTGTCCTTAAGGATCGTCCCTATTTTCATCAACAAACCTACGCCAGTGCTCCTCCTTCGTCTTGAATAGCAGCTTCTTATATTCTTTCATTTCCTGTCTATACTGACACCTAAGCTGGGACAGATATACCCCCTCCCCCCTATATTTCCACACCTTTGGAAACGGCGTCTCGAGCGAGCGACGGACGGATTTCCTTTTGTCACTGAGCACTCTGGACCACCACTTCACCCGCCCAAGTTTAGGCGGCTCTCACTTACGCACCCCACGATCATTCACCTCCCAACGATTTCGTTAAGACAAGGAATTTTCTCATCCGAGGTCATCTCCTCAAAATCTCCCAGAGGTACTTCTCGCATGGCTTCTTCGACAAGGAGACCATATCGGCCCCAGTCAACACCACTGGTACGCCACCTTCTCGCATGGCATCCAGAAACCCTGCCAGTGGGCGTATGAGGCGTGATCACAATCTCGATAAGAAAAAAGAATGGTGTCATCCAGTGCTTGACACTTGAATCCAGCTTTTTCATAATCATTAAAACGTTGTATTTTAACAAAAAACAGCTATTTTTATATACGATTTTGATCACTTATACCCCATCCGCCCCTCACTCCAATTAAAACTGAATTCCCTACTGCCTGCTGCAGAGTAACATCTATATCGCTGGAACCCATTGGACGGTCGAATGTAAGCCACTCGCTTGGAACATTCAAAATGTCCACCTCATTTACTGTCTCCCATTCGCCAAACACCTCGGCCCGCTGCCGGCTTCGACGACCCGATGAAAGGGGAAGGAAGTGTTCGCGTCAAGACCGACGACGACCGGCGTGTTACTTGCGAGTAGTACCACCGTGTAGAGGTAAGCAGGGTAAGGCTCCAAGGGCCCACCAAACTTACAATAGATGCTATTGTAAACCTTGAAGTCCCCAGGGAGGCCACACCGTGTGTGGCATAGGGTTCCTGGAGCATAAAAATGCCGCAGCTCTCCTCCAACAACAATACGCCTACGTCGCACATGACGGCATAGCCACCCTGACAATTCAATTGAATTAGCCGCTCCATCATCAATGTCTGTAAAGCGCACGGGCAACAAGAGCTCCATAAATCGAACAAGCGGTCGACACCATGGGGTGACCGGCCGGTTTGCCTTAAAAGCACATCTCTGCTCCCGACGAAGAGTCATCCACAATCATTGACCCATCCGACTCACCACTGCCGGCAGGGTCCTTTCGGCCCGTCCTACGACGTGGAGGCGCCATACCGGCCTTCTACCTTCACCACAAGCTTGCCAATCCGCTGCACTACCAGACACAAGAACAAACTAAGAAAACCGACAGACGTCAAGAGAGCATGCCCCCAATAAAAGTGGTTACTCACTAACACTCGGTTAGCAACCACGCGCAGAAACACTCCCTAGTAGCAGCAAACTAACGGACGGCTACAGCTAGTGCGGTGACGTAGCCCACTACAAAAACGCCTTGGCTAAAAGCCTGGCAATGGCCACCACTAAGCCCCAGCAGACGGAACCCAAGTTCCCCGCTTGGGGAAAGGTCGGCCGATGCGGTTACTACGCCGAACCGTACCGTGAGCTATACCGCTGCAACCAGAATTTTCTTTCTGCACAAGGTCACAGTCCCAGTACAGCAACAAAAACACAATTGGCTAGAAAGTTGACCTCAATTAATCCACCAAAACCCGAAGCCCGAAAAAGCACTGGGCCACAGCTCGACACACCAAATGGTTTCCAGCAACTAGCACGGAAATGTTCCTCACGCTGAGCAAATGCTCAACCAGCACTTTTGGAGAATTCTCCAGGAACAACGATGCGGAAGAATGCGAACCGCACCTTCCCAACACCGCTCAACCGAACAACCGACAAATACGGTGCTGCAGCGTCCAAAAACACGCAAAAAGCAGCTTAAACACCTTAGAACGCCCTAAAATGCCTTAAACTAGAAAATCCCAAAAAATCCAAATTTCGCAAACATCCTCCGAAATCCCGAAAAAAACGAAAATATACTTCAGTCCGAAGATCGGTCCCGAAATGATGCCGAAAATTTTTCGGGATTGCCGTCACTAGTACTACCAAAATACACAACACTAGCGAAACACACAACCAACAAAAGAACCGCAATCGGAACACCAATTTACACGTTAAAAAATCTACCGACTCGGGACGTCGAAAATACCTCAGCAGCACAAGGCAGCGGAACAAGGCACTGGGTCCTTTGGGCAATCAAAACAAAAACGATTGACCACGACGAATCACAATAGAAGCAATTGTCTGCAGCGGAAAAACAGCGCTACTATATGACGCCCAACAAAAAACGCCCGAATAACGAATAATGCACCTAAAGTTCAAGGTCACCCAAATCGCAGTAGCAGCAACTGTTCGCAGCGGCAAATAATACACTACTACACACGACCGACAACGCGACGAACAACGGAATTCCCAAATCATAGCAGCAGCAATTGTTCGCAGCGGCAAAAAATGTACTACTGTACTGCGACGAAACGACCGACAACGCGACGAACGACGGAACACCCAATTACACCGGCAGCAATTGCTCGCAGCAGAAAACAATATACTGCAAAACACTGTCACAACACTTAGTCAAAACACGCGTCGAAACGACGGAACGACGATACGCAACCGAAAGTTCTCGCAAAAAATACACCGATTCCGACAACACGACTATACGCTCGAACAATCAAACTGCGAATCGTGTTTGCAGTAACAAGGGGAGACGCTGACGTTGCAACGAAGACCATCATACGTTGCTTCACATCGATCAACCAGTTGACAAAACCCGTCAGCAGCGCAGGGCACCAAGGAGTGTGATCAACGACGATGACGATAGCGACGTCATCTCTTTAGAAGCGTTTGAGGTCGGAGCGGAAATTGGTGCTTTACGCCTAGATCAAGAGTAAGAAGTACCACGGTCTGGAGCAGAAACTCTTGCTTTCCGCCCGGAAGAGTCGTACGGAATGGAGTCTGATGCACTCCATCCGGATACAGCCAGCGGATCGG
>NW_023468609.1:0-5842 GCF_013731165.1 Rhagoletis pomonella | reverse complement strand
TTCAGTCTAAGCAGGTAAACTACATGAATCGACCTGCAAGCAACAACGCGTTTAAAAGAGGACCAGCACCATCAATTGAAAGACTTCCAAAACAGCAACGACTCTACAACGTGGAAGCAAGTAGCAGTGAGCCAGGAGAAGAGAGGCTCAGCAGGTAAATTTTATGATGGACGGGCCACCAGCCTATTTCATATAAAGGCCACTGCTCTGTATTCCAGCATACCCTACCTCACTTGCGTCACCAAAGACAATATTACCCTAAAGTTTCTTGTCGACACAGGGGCGAACAAAAATTTTGTGAATCCCAAACTAGCCGCCCGCTCAACTCCGGTTGATCCACCCTTTTCAGTGCAAACTGTTGCAGGGCCTGTTCCAATAAACAAAAAAATTAGTGGACAATTTTTTCACAGTATAGGGAATGATACTGTACTAACGTTTTATGCCCTACCAGGACTGACTTCTTTCGATGGTATAATAGGCGACGATACCCTGAAAGAATTGGGGGCTGTGATAGACAGGAAAATAATCCGGGTATTGAAATTCCACTCAAGAACAAAACCGTTGGGGGTATTAATTTTTCTGAGGCATCGATCCCGGAGGCAGTGTTGCCCGCTTTGAAATCGCTACTTAAAAAATACTCACATCTCTTTGAGCCTTTGAGCGCAAAAATTAACATTAAAACGTCTGTCAGGGCCGAAATAAAAACTACCACAGAAGATCCTATATACGCCAAAAGCTATCCCTACCCGGCCAATATGAGAGAAGAGGTGGACAGACAGATTTCCGAACTACTCGACGAAGGTATTATTCGTCCATCCAAAAGCCCTTACAACTCTCCAATCTGGGTGGAACCTAAAAACCAAAGCCGTCCGGGGAAAAGCAATACAGAATGGTAGTGGACTTTAAACGCCTAAATGCAATCACGATACCCGATACCTATCCCATCCCTGACATCAACGCAACATTAGCCAGCCTCGGCCACGCCAAATACTTCACGACCATCGACCTAACGTCCGGGTTTCACCAAATAGCAATGAAAGAGGCTGACATCCCGAAAACAGCATTTTCAACCATGAATGGGAAGTACGAATTTTTAAGACTTCCTTTTGGGCTGAGGAATGCACCGGCCATATTTCAGCGCATGATAGACGACGTCTTGAAGGAACATATTGGGAAAATATGCTACGTTTATATTGACGATATCATAGTGTTTGGTAAAGATTTAGACGAGCATATGAAAAACGTCGATATAGTATTCGAAAGGCTGGCAGATGCCAACGTCAGGGTAAACATAGAAAAAACAAAGTTTATGAGAACAGAGGTAGAGTTCCTGGGGTATATAATAACCTCCGACGGTATAAAAGCAGACCCCTCAAAGGTACAGGCGATAGAAGCTCTGTCACCTCCCCGAACGCTAAAAGAGTTGAAAAGTTTCCTTGGAATGTCATCGTATTATCGAAAATTCATCCGGGATTACGCCAGAGTGGCGAAACCCTTAACCCACCTAACGCGAGGGGAAAATGCGCAGATCAAGGCCAGTCAGTCGAGAAACTTTCGCATTAAACTGGATGCGGATGCTCTTAGGGCGTTTGAGGACCTAAAAAAATTGCTTGTCTGCTCAGACATCCTTGCTTTTACTGATTTCGGAAAATCGTTCAATCTTACAACTGATGCTTCGAACTATGCCATAGGAGGGGTGTTATCCCAAGGCGAACCCGGAAGAGACCGGCCAATCGCATATATATCGCGCTCCCTTAACCGAACAGAAGAGAACTACGCCACAAATGAAAAAGAAATGCTGGCAATTGTTTGGGCCCTGGACAATTTAAGATCGTATTTGTATGGTGCAAAGATGATTAAGATTTATACTGACCACCAACCTCTCACTTTTGCATGTATTTCGTAATCAAATAGTGCTCAGGGAAGGTAAGGCTTTGACATGCGTAGAAAACCCACATCCTGGTTTTACTCGACACTAGATAACCCTGGATAGCATCGATAAACCGACAGTAATACAAGTACTAAAGGAGCGACTCAATCCGTCACTCATAAATGGCATTAAAATCCCAGAGAATCTTCTGCAACTCCTACAGGAGGTATATTTAGAACATTTTCTTTTATATAAAATTAGGATAACTCAACGGGTAGTTGAGGACGTGGCCAACGAAGACAGAATTTGCAAAATAGTGGAAGATGAACATAAGAGGGCACACAGAAACCCCAGGGAAAATAAAGAGCAAATTCTGGAAAAGTACTATTTCCCTAAAATGGCAAGTCGGATAAGGAAATTCGCATCTATCTGCGAAACTTGCCTCACAAACAAGTACGATAGACATCCCGCGGTACCCCCTATAAAGGAAACGCCTATTCCTAAATACCCATGCGAAATATTGCACGTTGACATTTTCGAAATCCAAAACGAAAAATTTCTATCCTGTGTTGACAAATTTTCGAAGTTTGCAAAACTTTTCCACATAAGGAACCGCACATCCCTCACTCTTCGTGCAAAATTTGCCAAGCTTATCCACTACTTCACAACCCCCCGGGTAATAGTAACAGACAATGAGAGAGGAATTATGAGCCCTCTAGTAAGCAATTATATAAGAGGTTTAGGGATTGAATTGTACCAAACTCCAGTGCAAAGAAGTGAAGTGAATGGGCAGATCGAAAGATTTCATTCAACTTTGATCGAAATCTATCGATGTCTGCGAAAGGAAATAATCAATACGAGTCCCAAAGAACTAGCCTACATTGCAGTCGACCGCTATAATACAACGATTCACTCTGTGACCAAAGGAAGCCTAGTGATGTATTCTTTAATAAAACCGAAAGAATAAACTACCAAGGACTGCCAGATTTTAGAAGTAAGGTCCACAGGGAAATTAAAGATCGAATTAGAAAAAATCAAGAATCGCGAAACCTTCGACTAAATAGGAGAAGGAAAGGCATAAAAAAGTTTATGGTAGGAGACGATGTCTATGTAAGGGACAAACAGATTAAGAGTAAACAAAAACCACTCTATAAAAAGGAAAGGGTTCGCAAGGACAACCGAGTAACCCTAGAGACGGACACTGGTAGGAAAATTCACAAGGTACATATAAAAACTTGGGCTCAATAATAACAATAATAATAAAAAAAAAAATAAAAAAAATATAGGAAATAAAAAATTTAAACACGATCAGGTGCACACCGAGGGAAAAGTTAAAAACGCCACAAGTAAACAGAAACATTTGTAAAAGAGGCATCTACAGCCCACTAATAAACAGCAGAAAATGCTAAATAAAAGAAACAAAAAAAAACCAAAAATAAAAAAATACCATGTGAAAAAGGCTTCTATAGTACACTACAAAATAGCAAAATGCTAAATAAAAGAGGCATATACTATAGCAAAAAAGGCAACTCTTCTACCGCAAGACTTGATAAGTCCATCAAAGCGGACCACAAGTTTTTGTTTTATTTGCAAAAAAAATAGCAAACTTTGATTTCAGTTAAAGATTATTGCAGAACTTTTGGATTCTGTGGTCTTGTCAATAATAAATTCATAATCTTATAATCGCGGGGACGGGAAATAAAGTAATTAAGTAATTAGATAGTATAATAGTATAGTATAATAGTATAATGGAAAAACATAAAAAATTTAAACAAAAAAAAACAACAGAATACTAATACTTAACGGATAAGCGAAACACTAACAATTAATTAAGTAAAGAATGTTTAAACAAAAGCACTAACAGGTACCGGATAAGAAAAACACATACTAACGGCTATTTAAGAGGAAATTATTTGGAAAGAACCTAGACTAATCTCAGGCAAAGCACAGTTTTTTTTCTCACCGTCCCCGAAGTATGGTAACAAGAAATGTAAAATTCATAAAACTTGCGGTGTGGATATCTAAAAAGGCCACAACAATTCAAATCTTTTTTTTTCTCTTTCTCATAAAATTATCGAAAGACAGTTTACTCTTCATATCCGGCGTTTGCGGCCTCAACATATACAGCTACGACTCCCCTCTGGTGACTATTGATCATGGGCATGGCTGGATCTTGAATAGACACTTTAGTTTCGTCCACGTGATTGACCTTAACTACTTTAACATAGCGTTGGAAAAACTAAGAGAGACAACACGGTATGAGATCGAAAACGAAGCAGTGAGGACAGTTTTACAATTCCACCTGAACGAGACTGAGCTACGTCTTGAAGAACTTCAGATGACCAAATTGAGAAAGACACGTTCTATTGACTGGATCGGTTCGGCATGGAAATGGATTGCTGGCTCTTCGGATGCTGCGGATTGGGACTATATCCTTCGAAGCTTAAACGAGGTGGTGACCAACAACAACCACCAATATCGCGTCAATGACAAGCTCTTTAACGGAACCCGTGAAGCAATTGAGAAAGCAAATCAAATGATGGTTCACATTAATGCAATCAGCAAGAGTGTTAAAGAAGAAAACCTTGAACTTCTGGACCTAAGTAAGGTTCTCATCCTTAAAGAACAAGTATCGGAGGTGGTGCAAGCGTGCCAAATGGCAAAAACGGGCATCGTGAACACGAACCTGCTTGATCGAGAGGAAATCCATAGACTTATACTCGAAGAAAGAGTCCTTACCATACCAAAACTCAATCGAGGCTATAGAACACGGATCGGCATCCGTATACTCGAACGGAACACTTCTTCTGTATGTTCTTTCCATACCAAAGGTGAAGCCGGACAGCTATCGACTCTTAATGACACGAGCTGCTATTATAAATGGACAACACGTGGTACTCGACTATGAGAAAATGTTGATAAATCAGGACGAAACGTTCGGTATTAAAAATGATTGCTCGTCCGTTGGCAATTACTCAATTTGCGCACCCAAATCGTTGGCTAGACTACCCGAAGACGGATGCATAGCGAGATTGTTAAAAGGCGGAAATGCGAAATGTCACTTCGAACCATCCAGCAGTATAATCATAGAAATGATGGACGAGACATCACTATTCGTAATGAACTTTTGGGGTAAAATCCAGGGAAAAAACTACGAAAACGTCCTGAATGGAACATATGTCGTTTTGCTCAACAACGAAACCATCGTAGTGGGAAACCAAACGTTTACCAGCAGGTCGACAAGGCTGGTACAGGCTTTGCCACCTGCATTAACAAACGTGACGAGTAATGGCCTGAAGCTGAATTTGGACTACATCCACGAGCTTAGCGTAACAAACATCCGACACCTACGAAAATTGGGCGAAACTTTTCACTTTTCGCTGATTATCGACACCGTTGCTTTGACGATCCTTGCATCAATATGCTACGTAATTTGGAGGAAGATTACTACAACTATCTACTTTCCCAGGCTCAATCGCTCAATCAAACAAGATCAGCCAAACGCCCACTTCAAAGATCTACGTCAGGAACTACCTCATCAGCGGGACGCAGATGTTTAAAGCGGGGGCAGTTAATACGGGGGCTAACACACATACCTGTGTGAATGTGCTGACGCCGCACTTCCCCAAAGACGCGCATAACCAGTGCGGGTAATTGAACTCTCATGCAAAAATAATCGAACATACGTTAGCATAATTGAATCTATGGGAAGCGCAGGCGTCAGCAGTTAATTCAGCCGGTTAGACAGTAAGTCATAGTATTAAAAAATATGTTGTATTCATTCCATTTGGGACAGCGGAAGCAGATGGTAAATATACTTGTACAAAACTAATTATTGTCTTTTATTTTAGGAAGGACAACTCGGGGCCGCCGTGCGGCCCCCAACTTTAACTTTTTCGGGCTCACGGATGTGAGCTCGATGACTTATATTTTGCGAACAATTTCTCACTATATCATGGAATTCGGGAACAG
>NW_023468608.1:0-5842 GCF_013731165.1 Rhagoletis pomonella | reverse complement strand
TGATGCAACATTCTTCCTCATTTTCATTTTTGTTTGCGACCATTTACAATTTCAGCACCGCTAATACATACAAATATATTCATGTCCTGCACTGTTATTATATTTATTTATTTTGTTTTATGTTGAAATTATGACCATAGATACACAAGTACATACATTTTTTCAAATGCAGCCAAGTAGTCCACTCCGCCAATTCTCAAATGTGCCAGTCAGCGAGCCAGGACAAGCCAGGCCGGGTCGGGTCGTGCCATCCAGTTGCTGCATTAATTTTCCTGTTGACCTCAACATGCTTTTAAAAAGTCTTAATTGGTGTTCAACGCTTGTCGCTCAGCAGCGTTGGCCGCTTGCCGCTTCGTAAGGCCACACAACGTCGGCATTTTCAGTATTTTTTAATGTTTCTTCATTTCACTTTTAGAATGTATATAAAGTTGCCAGTTCTGCCTGCATGCAAGCGCTATGTTTGTTTGTTTGTTTGTTGTTGTTGTTGTTTATTGCGTTTTTCAGTGAAAATTCCATTTTCCGGTGCCGCCACTTGTCGCTTGGTGAAAATTTATAGTTGCATAGTCAGCACATAGCAATATACATATATAGTATAGCTGTAAATGTTTGTTTGTAGTCTATACACATCTAATTATATACCCTTGCATTATACATACATATGTATGTACTTTGTATATTTGGTTATACATTGCAAGAATGCAGAACAACTTAAGTGCAGTGGGGATGGCTATAAATCAAAGCATTGTTATTTGGGTTAGGAAAATATTTAATGTGCTGTGAAATTTAGAGGCGTTTAATATTGTGAAATAATTGTGGATAAGGAGCCGCTATTGCATAGTCGAAAATGCTGATGGGAAAGTGAAAGTGGGCATATCAATAGTACCACCATCTCAAAGTTATTCTGTTTCCCACTTTTTTTAAAGAATTTTCAATTAAAATACAGTTCACTCACTAACAAAATCCATATAAACCCATCTTTAAAGAATGAAACAAATTTGAACCCAAATTTCAAACCTTTTTCTCAGAAGTGAGTATACATTTGTATAGCCTATTCAGCAAGTGAGTGATTAGCAAGTTTCAAGTGGCTAAAAAATACCGTTCATTTTTAAAAAATTTTTTTCTAAAGGTAATTTTGAGCCACTTGATACTTGCATTAAAATTTAATTGGCTATAAAACTGTATACTCAAAAAGATTATAACACTCCTGAGAAAAAAGTTTGAAATTTAGATGAAAATTTGTTGAATTTTTTCTTAGTTTTCTAGAAAATTTTATAGTTGAATTATATATTCGTAGAGAATGAACTACATTTGAAAATTCTTAAAAATAAATAAATACACATAGGCGGAAAACAATATCTTGAAATAACCGATTTGTACATTTTCAAGAACTGGAATTCCTACTGGCGAGAAAGGAGTAACTTCTTTGAAATAAAGAGAATTTTCCAGGCCGCGAACGATGCCTTATGTTTTCAATAGGTATATTGCAACTCCATACTTAAACATTATCACCTAGTATCACTGATCAAAACGGCTAGACTAAACCACCACCGCACTGTGGTCCAAAAGTGGATTTTCTTTTAAATGCAAGCTAATACAATTTAGAGTTTTATATTAAATTTTTTAATGTGTGTAAGGAGCAATTTTAATGAAAATCGATTCTCAAGTTCCTCGTTATAAATGCTACGTAATAAAAAATAGTTGAAAACAACGAACGTACGGAAAAAATTTCACAAGGAACTTTATATTATATTCAA
Source organism: Rhagoletis pomonella (assembly GCF_013731165.1). NCBI lineage: Eukaryota > Metazoa > Arthropoda > Insecta > Diptera > Tephritidae > Rhagoletis > Rhagoletis pomonella. Next base: position 4,088 of record NW_023468608.1, on the reverse strand, counting down.
CAATTTTATTGAGCTTGAGGCCATTTTGAATGAAAATGTTTGTGAATAAAACAACAATTTATATTTTGTTCCTTTTTCCAAAAAAATTTTCATTAAAAACGTCTTCAAGCTCAATAACACTCTTGAATATTATTGTTATAAGGCAATAAATAACAAAAGCAAAGAAACTTTAAATGTTATAAAAAAATGTTTACCAAAATTAAAAATGTTTTTGTTTTTTAATTTGTTGAAAAATAAAAATAAAATAAATATGTTTTACAAAATTAATTTTTTAGAAAATCTTTAGAAACATTTTAGATATATCTATTTCTATATGACAGCCGCTGCATATTTTTTTGTTTACTTTTGTATCAGTGTCTAATTTTAGATAATTCAAAATGTTAAAATTAGAAAAATAACGAATCTAGTGTAATAAAACTTGTGTGTCACCAAATGAAAATTTGAAATTTACATTGAGAAACTAAAATTCCACTTTTACAATTCTTATTGGCAAACTCAAAATTCAATCTAAAATTCTTATATGTATATGTGAAGAAGGTAAAATATATGTATATGCATAAGGAATACTGTGTAAAAACCTCCCACGCCAATATTTAATTACTTTTAAATAATATTACTTTTAAGTAAAGGCGTGCAAGTAAACGTGATTGCGTATGGTTCTGCGGGGCGTATACGTTACATACGCAACTGTGGGTATATATTTAAATACAATTTCGCGATGGAATCTTGTTCTTTAAACAAAACTGATGATAATGCATTTCTAAGGAAGGTGTAAATTGCCAAAAATAAAAGGTAAGTCCTAACTACTACAAACTTGCTCCTTGTTGCACTACAATTTAATGTGCTACATAACTGCATATTTTTTTCTCAAAAAGTTTTTATTTTATATGAAACTTTGTTGAATTATCTTAATTTATTTAGAAATGTTGAAATTCAAACCACATGGGTTTTGTTAGATAGGGAGCTATACTTCAAAAAAAATATATATATATTAAGTAAACAAATGAAATATAGCCAAAATTTGTTAAAATGTCACTGACCTATTTATTTACCTGCCACTGTATATTGATTAATTCATTCAGAAATTATTAGCACTATACTTGACTCGAGCAAAGTTAATTATACTTTATAGCAAAAGTTACTTAACCATTTATGCACTTATACCGAGTAAAGATTGGACACCTAAGATTTATTGCCAAATTTTGCTAAATGATCAGTAATAAATTTATTTCCAACGCACATGCATAACTGCGTCCAACTTAAGCTGCACTTACCCAATGCTATTTGTATAGGCGATAGTTTGAACTAAAGTTACTTCATAATAAATTTGTATGTCTACCCTTTATTAGGCGGTTTTTTACTAATAAGTGTAATGCACAAGATACTAAATGCTACTTTCATTATACATACATATAAAGTTAAAATACTTAATTTTATATTTTTGAAATTGCAAAAAAAAAACAATAAATTTAAAAAATGAAAAAATCTTAATAAAAAATATTCACAAAACCAACAGCAATTAGCGAAGTTATGAGTAAGTTAACGAAGTGGGCGGCACACTCAGACTCTCTTTAAAACAAATTTTACTCTCTCGCTCAATTATGAAAATTCACCACACCGTCGTCGGCACTGAGAATGACGAAGAGAAAATATGTAAGCAATTAAGTAAAAATACCCCCTTCATTTTCCTTACCTGGATTTTAAAGTTTTTTAAGATTAAATTATAACTTAACTTTTTATTATTAGAAGTGATTGTGCCATTGGGTGCATTCCACACACGCCGTTAGAAAATTAAGAGTTAAAATAAATGAATTGCTAAATGTAAAAAATAATAATAAATGAAAATGTTATAAATAATAATAAATGTAAATGTTATAAATAATAATAAATGAAATGAAAGCAAAAAAATGTGCTTTTAATAAAAAAACCTAAATTTTAAGCAAAAAGTTCAATAGAATAAATTTTTGATTTTTTCGATATGATTCGTTTTTTTTTAGATTTTTCGGGTACGTTTTTCAGGAAATTTTCTTGGATTATGCAGACATATTTGCTTTTATTGTATTGAAATTTTTTTTTTATTTTTCGGTGTATTTCGATCTCTGACGGAGTCTTTTGGAATTTTTGAAACTAATCGGAATTTATATTTTTTTAGCTCTTTTGTTACAAAAGCAAAATATGTATATATTATTTTATGGATATTGAATCAAGAACTGGTATGATTCGGGGTTTTTGTGGAATTTTAACCGGTTTTTTTGTGGAATTTTTTCCTATTAAATTGCACTTGTTATATAAAAAAAAAAACGTAAAAGCAGTCTCCAAAAAAAAATTCTCAAAAATCAACGCGATTTTTAGTTGGTTGAAACTTGCACTTCATTAGACTAAAATTGTAAATTTGTTGCATTTTCGTAAATTTTGTATAAAATTTGAAACTCTGAATTATATAGTTTTGGTTAAAGCTTGGACGTTATTTTTATAGAAAAATAACAAAAAAAATAGTTCGAAAAATGTTACGAATATTTAAAAAAATTGACATGTGGTCACTTGTTTGAGACACAGTATGTAAATAAATAGTCAAAACTTGCCAATATATAGTTAAGATAAGCATTAGTAGGAACATTGCAATTTAGTTCTCTTGCATAAAAAATATTGAATGTAAATTTTTGCTTGATTTATTTCAGCTTGAGAATATGTAGTCGCGTCAGAAAATTATTGTTCTAAGTATTAATATTAATTAAAAGTTTCATACATTGTTTTGCATTTCATCATTAAGCTCCTTACGTGCTTTAGACTACTAAATAGTTGAACATATTTTGGATTAAAATTATCTTCAAAGTTTTCCAGCATTTAAAGCGAAATTTAGACATTTAATTTTAAAATGATTTACATTTCCTCGCCTTTTAGTTGTGGGAAAATAGCTTCGGTTTAATGGAAAATCCTTATTACCAAGCAGCGACAAAATTTCACTCAAAAGCATTTCGCAGTAAACTAAATGATTTTATTTATGTGCGCGTCACTTAAAATTTTGTGGCACTTTAAATTGGATAAATTGACTTTATGCTTCAACCTTAAAACAAACATTTAATATGCACGCGAACAACAACAACAACAACAATGCAGCAGCAGTGGCAGCATTGGGCTAGTAGTTCGTTGTACATATTCCCAGCGAAGCGAACGAGATGAGAACTTTTAGAAATTGTGTGAAAAATGACTTCCTGATTTTTCCATAAACATAACTGTATGCAATGCGGGAATATTGCATCCAGAGAATGTACCGTTGTTAATGTTGTTGCCGCTGTCGTTGCTGTTGCAATGAGTTTTTGAACTTCATCGTAAACGTGTCAACAGCAACTAAAACTACCAGCAGCCGAGGTGCTGATCCCCCTAAGCAGTACTACTTGTTTTAATTTTTTTTCGTTGTTGTTACTGTTGTTGTTGCCATTGTTTGCCACGTTGCTTGGATTGCAGTCGCATCCTTGACACAGAAACCGCACCAAAGCCGCAGAAAGTTAAATTGCCTGCGGCAATAGCTGCAACGACAACAGCAAACAGCAGTACTGTAGCGAGCGTACCAGCAACATCGACGACAGTAAGCAAGAGTTGCAGCAAGCAACCGGCAGGCAGGCATGTAGCCAGCTAGCAACGACAAGAGCGCGCGTCACGATGTTGACAGCGAAAGTGCGGGTGAACAAACATAAAGGCAGCAGGTTTAATCGACGAAACGGTGGCGAAAGCAAAGGGCTTCTAGAGGGCTTTGTTTGGCTGGCTTTCGGGGATTAGAGGTAGGGGTTGGCATTTTAATTACATTCAAATAGTACGAGCAACATGCAACAACAAACAGCAAGCGGCAAAGGCTAAAGCAAAAGCAGAGTGACAGCACCAACGACAGATAGTGTCAGCGTGCGAGTGATTTTTGTCACCGCAATGCCACCGCAACTACAACACAAATGACTTACCAACATACTAGGAACTGTAGGTACGACTGTACATACATTTACATTTACATGCCCGCATAGATGAGTGAGTACACAGTAAAGCTTGTAACTACTACTACGAATACGTAGAACGTGCATATTTCCCTAGGGAGGGGG
>NW_023468607.1:0-5843 GCF_013731165.1 Rhagoletis pomonella | reverse complement strand
CTATGCCACCTATGCTGCCTCTCCTTATGCCGCTTACTCGACCTATGCTGCACCCGCCGTCACTACCTATTCGCATGCTGCTTACTCCGCTCCAGCTGTGGCCACTTACTCCAACTACGCTGCACCTGCTGTCTACAGCGCTCCTGTTGCCCGATTCGCTTCTGTTGCTCCAGTAGCTCCAGTCACCTACAGTGCCCCCCTTGTGTCTACTCTGTTAAAGAAAAAGTAAATTTTTGAGTAGTTTTTCTGATTAAAATTATACTTATATTAAACGACCAAATGCAATTTTCGAACCGAAAAAAACTAACACATTTTGTTTTATTCCTTATATTCCTTACAATCATCCAGCCCTACTGTGTGTGAAAAATATGATCGAAAATGCCCTTAGAACTTTCATCCAGCTAAATAATTTAAATAATGGCACGCGGGTATATAGGTTTTTTAGTAGAATTTGACGTGGGCCTCGAAGTGAAGCTTTATGGAGTGGCTTCATTGCATGATCGTTCGTCCACTTGAAGCTTTCGTTCCGTAGTTTGTCTGTGAAAAATATTAGACAAACTTCCAGACCTTGATAAAAGAAACTTTCAGTTGCAATGAACCCACCGTATTTCAAGCCTAGATTTTAGGAGTCTCGTCCTGTCCCATAAAAACAAAAACCGCAAAAAGTTCTTAAAGAAATTTATAGTTACAACCATGTCAGCATTCGAGCTCTCTTCAGTGAGATGTCACCTGCAAGCTTGCCACGAAAGGTTTTGATACTCTGCAATATTTGGCCGAGAGAATTCTTGTAGCACTGTAAAAGCTGGTACTGTACTAGGCCAGATTTAGATTTTGATAAAGATTAAGATTGAAATTAATATTAAGATTCAGATTCAGATTGATATTAAGATTTAGATTGAGATTAAGATTAAGATTAAGATTTAAATTGATATTAAGATTAAGTTTAAAGATTAAAATTAGGACTTCGACTGAGATTAAGATAATTGTTCATTATTTTGGAGAAAAATGCTGGTGTGGTAGCTATACGGGTAATAGAAAGAAGTTGCTCTTCAGTCACGCTTGACATCCACACACAACTTTTTTAAAACCCCTGCTGCGCACGTAAATAAACTTTCCCTATTTACTGACGTGTACTCTCTCAGACCAGTGATTGGACTTTAAAAAAATTCTGTGTGGTAGAATTTGGAAAAAAATGTGGTAGATTCAAAAAAATTTGGTAGATCTCTGGGTTTGAACAAAAATTAAAAAAAATTCTGCAAGGTTTCACCTAAATTGCAAACTTTTTAATTAGACTCTAAGCAAAATTTAATTTTAGTATAATAAAGTGCAAGATTGAAGTTGCTAAAAATTGCGTTGAATTTTGGCAATTTTTTTCCTTGACAGTGTAAAGCAGTTCCTTCCATATCAAGATATTTTTCGAACATATGCTAAGAAATTTCTGCAAGCTTGTGTGGTGCTGCCAGCTTTCCTTTTTATCGCATCACGAAGTAGCGAACAAATGTGGCACGTTCCAGAAACAGCTAATTGGGATTTTCCGATTTTGACAATTCGCAAGTAAAAGTAAACAACGCCTCAGAAACTCTGGATGCACTTAAATTTGCTAATACTTTCACAAAAAACGCCGTTTTTTAAATTTTAGCTATTAATTATTTTTATAAATGATATATTTTGCAATTTAACACAATAAAACCACGTTTTCTCTCCAAAAATTTATTACTGAGAAAATTTACTATTTTACAGTTTATTTTATCCTCCCATTCGGCTTTGTTTACTTTTACTTGAGAAATTTCATCGTCGCCGGGAATGCGGAATCTTGTATTATATCATTCTTGTTATCATATAGTGTTTAGTGTTGGACAATTCTTGTTCTTAAAATTAAGAAAATAATGTCGAGCAAAAATAACACTACGCAAAAACGCGAATATGTGGTAGATGTGGTAGATGCTCAAAAAAGTGGCAGATCTACAACAATGTGGTAGAAGTCCGATCACTGTCTCAGACACCAATTTTACAGATCAAAATATATGTGTTAGATATTGATTAATAAGCTTTTTTCGATTTAAACAAGAAATTCTATCAATATTTTTAATACTTATTAATGAATTAGTCATATAAACAAACTATATGACGAAAAAATGCGTTTTTATTAATCAAGGGTATTGAAGCTCGGGAAAAATGTCGAACCTTCGATGTCTGCCTGACTATCACATCAGTCGCAGGGGGTTAATTTAGTGACACCGCTGGTATTGGCATTAAAATATCATTACCATTACCGTTATCGTTACCATTACCAATGCTATTATCATTATCGTATGATTAAAACTACCATTACCATTTCCGTTACCAATACCATTATCATTAGCATTAGCATTACTACTGCCATTATTATTACCGTTAACAATACCACTACATTTGCCATTACCATTACCATAACTATTTCCATTGCCGCTACCATTTCCACTACTACATATTAACATTACCATTATCACTACAATTAACACTACCATCACAATTAACATTATCAATACCATCACCATTCCCATTACCATTACCGATGTCATTATCATTACCATCGCCATTACTGCTTCATTACATTCTCTAAATAAGTTAAGAATAGCTAATCATAAGTATCAGCACTACCATTACCTTTACTATATACTACGATCGTCGCAAGTGCGGGTTTGATTTTCAGCTTGAAATCATAACATGGGCCAGTCACCATCAAAACATCAAATAAATTTGCAAGCTGTAACAGAAATTACAAAAAAAAACCTTAAAAATTCAGGTATTTTCACAACCTAATGCACAAATATTGATACATACCCAGTGGCAAATGGGAATGCATTACCTTTTTCTACCAAAAAAAGATTAACAACTACGATTAAATGAAAAGACGCATCGCAACGCAAACAAGCAAATAATAGTTGCGTTCCAGGTGCTCACGATATTCACGATTTGCAGTTTTTTTTTGCAGGAAAGCGTTCCAGGTGCCAAAAAACCTGTAAGTCAAACCACTTTTGTGAGAGTAACTTGCTCTCTCTCTCAGTCAGAAGTTGCAGGTTTTAGTCCGAAGTTTTTCTTCCTGCAAGTTCATGAAGAGTGTCAAACGATAGGCAGGGTTGCATTTGTAAACAAAAACAGAACCTTAAGCGCCACGGAGACAATCAAATAAATACGTCAAGTATTGCATATGTATGTATGTACGTTCAAATAAAGTCGTCAATTAAACACACAATTTATTTTTCTTGTCCGCGCACTTGCTCACCACGACGATCAGAAGGCAAGTGCGCTTGTTTTTTGTCAAGCATAACGCTAGACGGTTGATAAAGATATTTGATCGTCTCCATGGCACTTTACATTTAAAAAAAAAAAATCGAAGTAGTTACAGGAAAAGCGGTTTTTCGCGTTCCAGGTGACCTTTATTGTTTCGCTCTCGCTCCTCTCTTTCAAGAGAGTAATTTTGTTATTTGACAGTTTTACAGGTTTTTACACGAAGTTATCTGGAACGCAACTAATGTGTAGTTTTGAAGCCACAAACAAAACAAAAAGTTTGAGAACTAACTTAGATATGTATGTGTGTCTTTTTTTCACGTGATCTCAACAACTGCTGTAGCCGAATGGATGCGTGTTCGACTACCAACTGTAGTTGGTCACGGTTTCATACCCTGTGGCACCGACGTTATTTTTTATAAATTTTATTTATACATAGATTCTATTCATAGTCTTGTAAAACAACATGGTACAACGTTGTAAAGAGATTCTTGTATCTTTTCGTGCCTAGGTTATAGGGGCTATCCATTACCTTAAGCATTCCCAAACATTACTTTTATCCACTGGGTATGTATAAATAACAAGTACAAGAATTTAAGAAATACGAATAGGCATACTTTTCAAATGTATACATATGTATATACATTTCTATAAAAAATCGAGGCTTATCCGTTTGTTGGTAAGAAACACTTTCATGTGATATTCGCATTCGCGTTTTCAAACCGGTTTTGGCTGATCACATTAACATTTCATAAACACTTAACAAGAAAAAAAACGGTTTTTTTTTATTATTCGCTCTTAATATATTTAAATAAAAAGAAAGCAAATCATTAGGCGACACGGTTTATTGTCTAATTAATTAAAAGTGCCAAACAAAACTTGAATTAATTTTGGCAGTCACTAACAGATATACATACATACATGCATGTGTACATATTAAGATAAATATATATATATGTAACTGTTTTAAATTAAAATATAATTTCGAAACCAGTATTTTCTTATGACTGAACGGGTACCAGCTAGTACGTATGTATGTATCTTAATATTGTCTCACGCCAGAATCATCGGAAGCCACATGACAAACGTTCTAGAGACCAAATATCAGCTACTGAACATCAACAGCTACCGGATATTACGATTATCGGACCAAGTGAGAAAAAGTATACACATTTAAACACACAAAATAAATGAATGTCGTCGTTTAAAGTACAAAACCGCGTATCGTCATTCTGCAAAACCGCGTAACTGACATTGGCTGCCAAAAATTGGATTTGCTCACACAAGCTCTTGGCTCAATCCTTATCCATTCGTTGTGAAATATACTAGCCAGAAATACGATTGCTTTATAAAAAAAGAGAACCATTTTGAAAAATGAGTGTTTTCATTCTCTAGAAAATTATTTATGCAACCTCACATACGCGGTTTTGCATTTTGCTGATACGCGGTTTTGCACTTTAAACGACGATATGCATATATGTATATATGTATGTATATGCACACTTATGTATGTATGTATGTATGTATATCTTTATTTATTACTCAAGATGTTCTAGACGAACTCATTTGTATAAAAGGATTGACTTCAGCACTAAGCGCCACAGTTGTTAGTTGACTAGTCCAGTCGTATTCAGCAAAAATGAAAGTGAGTTTTGTTTTTTAAATACATTCCATTTCCAGTTTAACTTTAAAATTTTCAATACAGTGCTTTTTTGATAAATTTTCACATTTCTAACGCTATTTCCATTAACTTGCAGTTATTTGTATTCTTCGCTTTATTGCTCGCCGTTCTTGGCCTTACTTTGGCTGATGTATCGCATTTGCCCGAGGTACAAGCTCAGCGCCAGAAGCAGGCTGCTGGCGTAGAACATGGACACCAGCAACATCACCACAACACTCATGGCAGCGCTGGTCACTCAACTCATTATTAAACATTTTTTGACGATTTACTGCTGTGATTACATATATAGATATGTATGTGTTTGATTTCCCATTAAAATAAAATAAATGAAGTATTACTCAAGTTTAGCTGATTTTAGCAAAACGTTTTTGGTGGTCAGTTATATGTACATTTATTAGAGACACCCATGCAGATTAGCGATTTTGGCTGGATCTGAACATACATATCACTTTAAGCCGATGTTAACTCTTACACAAACAAAGAGGGTTTCGACTACAGCGTTTCTACTAGCAAATTGAGATGCCAGATCGAAATAAGAAAAATCGATTTTGGAATCGATTCGAATCGAAATAAAAATAATCGATGCAGGAAGGAGAGTATTTCCTTTCTGAGAGCTTGAAATTGATTTAAGAAATTTTGATAAAAGAAAATATATTTTCCATTTCATGAGCATTTTTTTATATGTTTGTGTATATCGTCACCTGAAATGCAAAAAGACGTAAGAAACATCATCGTTAAAATGCAAAAAAGTCATAACTAATAAAATATTCAAAATTCACTTTTTGATTTATATGATGGACTTCATCGAATTACAACTGCCCACATCATTTTATGAAAAAAAAAATTAAAATATTAGTCACGACGTTTTCCATTTCATTTACGATGTTGTTAC
>NW_023468606.1:0-5843 GCF_013731165.1 Rhagoletis pomonella | reverse complement strand
TGATTACTGGTCACTGAAGAGAAACCAAATCAGCACTTTGGTTTGAATCATAATTTGGTCCTTCGAGCCGGTTGCTCAAGGAATCCAGGTTGCTTCTGTATACACCACCGTAAATTTCGACTATCAATTGGCGTCTTACTTGGAGGCGCACAAGTATCTGGAATTACATAATCTTCATTGAAGACACACAAGAGTGTCTGTAATCGCATCATCGTGATTGGGGGCACGAGATTGTGTCACAAGCAGCATTACATCGTTTGGAGGCACACAAGGGTGACTCAAGTTGCAACATCTTATTTGGAGACACACAAGGGTGTCTGAAATTGCAACACAAATTGGAGACTCGTTCGGAGTAATAAGCACAATTTTCGGAGTACTATTCAAGACATCTGGCAGCAATTGTATGTTGCAGTCACAATAGCGGTCGTACATTGACGACAACTGACATTTGCCACAAGTAGAACATAGTAGAAACGTCAACATAAGTAAAAAACAACCACCACAAAATGGATTCATTTAAAAAACAACGTCAAGTAATCAAAAGCAGTCTGACACGAATTCAAAGTATTTGTGCAGATACAAATACGACAATTGACGATTTAAAAGTGCGTATAGAGCGCGCTGAAGAATTATTCAAGCAATACGGCGATATTCAGAATGAAATCGATCTTCTTACAACAACGGCTAGCGAGCTTGAGCAAGAGGACGAGTATCGGGCCGCAATTGAAGAAAAGTATTTTACAATTAAAGCAAGCTATTCACGTGCGCAAGTAGAGGATGGTAATGCGACAATTATCGAGAATCAGCAATCTCCAAGAGATATTTCGACAGCAATGCAAGCATTAATGGAGCATCAGGGCACCATGGGCGCGTTAATTGAACGCATTTCACAAAACGTAAGCAGTGATGGTAGATCTTCGTCATCACCAGCCAACACGATAAACAATTTGCAACAGCTGCCACAACAAGAGCTTCGATTGCCACGAATACAAATTCCTGACTTCGATGGCAAGTGCATCGAGTGGATGCGATTCCGCGATCTATTCGAAGCCATGGTTCACAACAAAACTAACATTTCAAATGTTGAGAAATTGGAATATTTGCAAACGAAGGTAAAGGGTGATGCACTGTCACTCATAAAGCATATGCAACCAGCAAATGCAAATTATGAAATCGCTTGGCAACTATTGAAGAAAAAATATGACAAACCTGACAATATAAAAAAGGCTTATTTTGAAATTTTGTTTGATCAACCTGTGATGAAAATTTCATCAGTTTCTGAAGCAAAACGTTTGTATAACACAACCAACGAAACCATAAACGCACTAAGGGTGCTCAAAGAGCCAGTAGAGCACTGGGATTCAATTTTACTTTTTATACTTGAGAAAAAACTAGATTCTGAAACTCATACTTTGTGGTATCGAGATAGAAAGTCGGACGAATCGACAACTATACAACATTTTTTAAATTTTTTGGAAAAGCGTGTATTTGAACTCGAAAATACATCTAAGGGCACAAACCACCAATCACATCAGAGTTACAATAAGCAAAAACAATCACGCACCTTTACTACTGTTATGCAGGCATGCCCTGTTTGTTCTTCGAATCATCCACTATACAACTGCAGTAAATTTAAGGAACTCAACGTAGAAGCAAGGCGAAAGGTTGTCCAGCAAGGCAACATGTGTTTTAATTGTTTGCAAGCAAATCATCAGGCTGTGAATTGCAAACGATCATTTTGTCGTAAATGCAACGGTAAGCACAACACGCTTCTGCACTTAGATCGGTCGTCGACAGAGAAGCAACAAACAAGTGCATCTCAACCACCAGTACGAAGTGAAGAATCTACAAGCATTAGTGTGAACAGTTTGCAATCAAGTCCACAGTCAATCACGTTGCTCCCAACTGCTTTGGTGATGGTTGAGGATGCGACTGGTTCACTGCAGCAATGTCGCGCCTTGCTGGATTCAGGATCACAAGGCACACTTATTTCTGCAGCATGCGTGCAACGTCTTCAACTAAAACCCAAATACGACAACACTATTCTCTATGGAGTAGGAGCAACGGATGGAAGTCGCTCAAAAGGAAAAGTGTACATAAGCATTCATGCACTTCAAGGCAAGACCATCTCAACAGAGGGACTTTGTTTATCAAATCTAACACGGAACTTACCTTCATATAAGGTCTCCAGCCAGACCACAGAGTTTTTTAAGCATTTGGAATTGGCTGACCCGTACTACGATAAGCCAGGTCGCATTGACCTTATTCTCGGAGCAGATGTTCTAGCCGATTGCATCTTACCAAGCATTATACCGCACCCCAGTGGCTCACCATCGGCAATGCACACAATTTTTGGATGGGTTTTGATCGGTAGGCTGTCATCCGAGAACGAACAACATATCATTACCGCGCATACACTCATGGAGATTAGCCAACAGCTGCAACAATTCTGGGAGATTGAGGACGTTAAGGGCCCGCTTCAGCATCTCACCCCTGATGAGTTAGCAGCTGAAAATCATTATAAACAATTTGTTAAGCGAGACAAGTCTGGAAGATATGTAGTTAAACTTCCATTGAAAAACGAACCGCAACTCGGTGAGTCACGTACCAACGCTCTAAAACGTTTTTTAGCTATGGAACGACGTTTTCATAATAATGCTCAGCTCAAGCAAGAATACCAAAAATTTATGTTCGATTATATCACGTTGGGCCACATGGAGCCGGCTGGTAATTTCGATCCAAAACGTACGTATTTTTTACCGCATCACGCAGTGCTAAAGCCTAACAGCACAACAACTAAGCTGAGGGTTGTTTTTGATGGGTCATGTAGGACTACAAATGGACTCTCGCTCAACGACCAGTTGCTCGTGGGACACACAATTCAGAGAGATCTATTTGACATTATTTTAAATTTTCGCAAGTACAAGTTGGGATTTACAGGGGATATAGAGAAGATGTATCGCCAGATCTTGGTGGACCCTGACGACCAATCACTGCAGCGTATACTTTGGCGGAGGTCAAACGATGAACCCATAAAAGAATATAATCTCAAGACTGTAACCTATGGAACGTCAGCTGCGCCATTCCTCGCAACTAGAACCTTGAAGCAAATCGCCAATGACAACGCCAGTGCACATCCGAAAGCATCTGAAGCAATTTCACAGTATTTCTACGTAGACGATTTTATGGCAAGCGCTACCGACGAAGCTACTGCGATTCAGCTTAAAGAAGAGATTTGCGCCCTGTTGTTTGATGCTGGGTTACATCTGCGCAAGTGGTCTTCAAATTCAGCAACCTTCTTGGAAAGTATTCCAAGTGAGGATCGAGAGGTTCAATCAGATACCTGTATAGACTCTACATGCACAGTAAAGACACTGGGACTCTTATGGGATACATCGACCGATAGTTTTAAGCGTTTACAGCGTTTGTTTGCCATCAAACCAACATACAACCAAGCGAAGTGTTTTATCGGATTTAGCTAGGGTATTTGATCCCATCGGATGGTTGTCGCCAGTGGTCATATCAATGAAGATATTCATGCAAAAACTGTGGTTGAGAGGAATAGGATGGGACGAGGCATTACCGCACGACCTTTACACTCAATGGGTTGAGTATCGAGAAAGCATCAACCGCATATTACAGTTACATATTCCCCGTTGGATACGTTACTCCAATGAGAAGCTCGTACAACTACATGGATTTGCAGACTCCTCGGAGCTGGCATACGCAGCAACTATATACATTAGAGTTCACCATGAAAATGGGCAAATATCAACAAATTTAATAGCTGCCAAGACGCGTGTGGCTCCAGTTAAACAAATCACACTACCAAGGCTTGAGCTATGTGGTTCACATCTTATGACGAAATTAATGACTAAAGTACAAAATGCGCTGGAATTGTCAAAGGCTGAAACCTTTGGATGGACGGATTCCACAAAAGTGTTGGCATGGTTAAGGGATCATCCTCGCCGTTGTTAAACATTCATAGCGAATCGAACTGCGGAAATATTAAAAGTTGTTCCGTCTGAGCGTTGGAGACACATTCCTTCTCAGCACAATCCTGCAGATCTTGCCATAAGGGGATTGTGTCCTCAAGAACTTCTATCTAACGACATTTGGTGGCATGGTCCAGGTGAACTAAAAGACATTCCAGAGACGTGTCACTTAGTGCCTCCTCTGGAAGATGACATAACGCAGGAAGAACGGAAAAGCACGGTTGCACTTGCAAGCGTAACAACTGAGGTTTCGGTGATAGAGCGCTACTCCTGTTATACACGACTGCTGCGAATCACATCACTTCTTTTGCGATTTGTCAACAACTGCAAAGCTAAGTGCATTAATAGCAAAGGTAATAATCAATCCATTACAACCAGTGAACTACGCACGGCGCATGATGTCCTGGTTAGATCAGCGCAAGCAGGATCTTACACATTCGAGTTACGAACTATCGGTCAAGGTAGGCAGTTACCATCTTCACATAAGTTGGCACCACTTGCTCCATTTATTGACGAACAAGGATTGCTCCGCGTAGGTGGCAGAGTTACCAACGCGAAAATCAATTATAATCAGAAACATCCATTCATAATGGACAAAACTCACCCGTTAACTAAACTAATTGTACGTGACTATCACATACGTTACTTGCATGCCGGACATAGGCAATTACATTATCTCTTGGCTCTTAAGTACTAGATTCCAGGAGTCACATATGTTATCAAGCAGTGCATCTTTAAATGTACAGTATGCATGAGACACCGCGGCATTTCCTACCAACAACAAATGGGTGACATACCAAAATATCGTTTGGATCCAGGATCACCTTTCCTCAACACGGGGATCGATTTTGCTGGGCCGATACGGGTACGTTCTTGGAAGGGACGTGGCTCTAAACTGTATAAATGCTGGATAGCACTTTTTATTTGCTTGACCACCAAGGCAATACATATTGAGCTGGTGACTGAATTGTCTACAGCGGCTTTCATTGCATCACTACGAAGATTCACTGCGCGGCGCGGAAAACCATTACATATATTCTCAGACAATGGTACCAACTTTGTGGGTGCTAATCAACATTTTCGGGAACTATACCAATACATAAATGATTCGACAACATAGGAAACCATTTCAAGAGCGTCAGCTGAGCAAGAAATTCAGTGGCATTTCTCCCCACCTTCAGTACCCCACTTCGGCGGCGTATGGGAAGCAGGCGTCAAGTCAGTCAAGTATCACTTAAAACGAACATTGGCTGATGCGTCCGTTACATATGAGGAGTTGAACACTATTCTCTG
This sequence comes from Rhagoletis pomonella, assembly GCF_013731165.1. Lineage (NCBI taxonomy): Eukaryota > Metazoa > Arthropoda > Insecta > Diptera > Tephritidae > Rhagoletis > Rhagoletis pomonella. The sequence goes on along the minus strand of NW_023468606.1, from coordinate 555 downwards.
TCAAATTGAAGGATGTCTCAACTCACGCCCACTATGTACCAAATTTGAAGGCGATATCGATCCCTTGACTCCAGCACATTTTCTGATTATGCGTCCGATGACTTCTCTGCCAGACAAAAACCTCCTCGACCTAAAGGAAAATGGAGTAAATCGTTACCTTCAGAAGCTGACACAGCATTTTTGGAAAAGGTGGTCAATCGAATATGTAATACAATTGCAACAACGTCCAAAATGGTCTCAACGTTTGAGTAATCTAGAGATCAACGATGTGGTTATCATAAAGGACGACAACCTACCACCAACCCAATGGTCCATTGGAAAGATCTCAGAAGTGCATCCAGGATCCGATGGTTTAGTGCGAGTGGCGTCTGTAGACACCTTTAAAGGGACCCTAAAAAGACCCATTGTCAAACTTTGCCCACTGTTCATCGATATTTAAAAGCGGATGCTTTCAAGAGGGCCGGAATGTTGATGATACTATTTAAAATCACCCCTGGTGACTTGCCATTTCTGACATTTATATTTTTCATATTTTACTCGCAACCAACTTCACTT
>NW_023468605.1:0-5843 GCF_013731165.1 Rhagoletis pomonella | reverse complement strand
AAGGTTATGGCCCAATGGATTTCGGCCAATTCTTTTTCTATTGTGGCTTTGTTGATTTCACCTTTTGTGAATGACCTAGAAGCGTAAGCAATTGGTAACTGTTTGCCATCGTGTTCTTGGCTAAGGACTGCCCCACAAGCGTACCCACTAGCGTCTGTTGTTATGCAGAATTCTTTTTCGAAATCTGGGTATTGCAAAAGTTTTGGACTAATTAATGCTTCCTTTAAGTAGACAAAAGCTTTTTGACATTCTTCTGACCAATCGACGGAAACATTCTTTTTGCAAAGCCTAGTTAATTTTCTTGAGTGTTCTGCAAAATTCGATACAAATCTTCTGTAATAATTGCAGAAAGCTACGAATCTCTTAACTTCATCGGCTGTTTTCGGTGTTAGGTAATTTTGGACTGTTTCGAATTTGCTTCGGTCGGGTAATATTCCCTTGTTTGTACATTTATGTCCTAAATATGTTACTTCTTGGCTGAAAAATAGACATTTATCTAGATGTAATTTTAGGTTGTATTTACTCCAAGTGGAGAACACGTCTCTTAAGTTTTTTAGCATATGGTTTTCAGAACAACCTAATACAACCAAATCATCCAACTTAACGAACACGCGGACGCGTGCTCGAAAAAATTAAAGTTGGGGGCCGCCCCGCGGCCCCAGGTTTCCCTACGGATAGAAATGAAAAGCAAGATTAGCAGTACAAGTGTATATTTACCATTGAGCTCCCAAATAACAATGAATAGAAAATATTACTTAAAGCTATCGCTAAGTATCTAAACGGCCCGAATTAATTGATTAGTTGCTGACGCCGCGCTTCCCACGATTTGCATTTTGGTTGCATAAAACCAATTGGTATCGCTTACGTTGCAGGTCAATTACCTGCACTGGTTATGCTCGTGTTTGGCGAAGTGCGGCGTCAGCACATTCGCATTAGTAAGTAGGTTGGCCCCCTTTTAAACATCTGCGTCCCGCAGATGAATCGATTTTTGAAGAGGATCTTCGGTGTGGGTCGTTGGCTGATCCTGATCTGTTGCTTGGTTTAGCCTAGGAAAGTTGATTGTAGTCGTAAGTTTTTTCCAGATGATGTAGCACACGGCTGCCAGGATTGTCAAGCCAATAGCGTCACAAATTAAGGAGAAGTGAAAATTATTGCCAAGTTGCTTTAGATGGTGAATATTTTCTATGCTGAGCCCGTGGATGTACTCCAGATTTAAATGCAGCCCATCACTTGTAACGTTAACCAAAGCGGGTGGAAAGGCCTGCACTGTGCGTACTGATCTGCTGGTGAACGTTTGATTTCCCACCAGGACCGTTTCATTATTTAGTAAAATAACGTATGATCCGTTGAGGACCGCGGAGTAGTTCCTCCCCTTCAATGGTCCTTGAAAGTTTGTGGTAAATATTGTTGCATCGGCGATCATTTCAACAATTACGTTGTTGTCTGGTTCAAAGTGGCATTTAACACCGCCGCCCTTCACTAATCTAGCCAGGCATCCGTCTTCAGGAAGTTTCGTTAAAGATTTGGGTGAGCAGATTGTTGTTTTGCTAATCGAAGGACAATCCTCGTTCAGTCCGAACGTTTCTTCTTCGTTTACCAGCATCTACTTGTAATTAAGTTCAACGTGTTGTCCCCTTATGATACCGGCGCGTGTTGTTAAAAGTCGGTAGCCATCTGGTTTGACTTTTGGTATTGATAATACGTATAAAAGGATACTACCGTTTGAATACACGGAAGCCGATCCGTATTCTATAGCTTCGATGGTATTTTGATATGGCAGCGAATCTTCTTCTATTAAAAATCTTTGTACCTCGTCTCGATCAAGTAAGTTTGTGTTTATGATACCAGATTTTGCCATTTGGCACGCCTGCACGATCTCTGATACCTGTTCCTTCAGGTTTAGAACTTTGCTCAAGTCCAGAAGCTCCAAATTCTCTTCCCTAATATTTTTGTTTATGGCGTTGATGTGTAGCATCATTTCATTTGCTTTCTCAATCGCCTCACGGGTAACGTTGAAGAGCTTTTCATTGACGCGGTATTGGTGGTTATTGTTTACTACGACATCGTTCATGCTACGGAGGATGTAATCCCAATCTGCTGCATCTGGAGACCCGGCGATCCACTTCCATGCAGATCCTATCCAGTCAATGGGACGTCTTCTTCGTGACTTACTTATTTGCAGCTCGTCAAGACGCAGCTTGGTTTGGTTTAGGTGGAATTGCAGCACAGTACGCACAGCTTCGCTTCTGATATCGTGCTGTGTTGACTCGATCAATTTCTCCAATGCCATATTGAAGTAGTTAAGGTCGACCATATGGACCAAACTGAAGTGTCCGTTCAGAATCCAACCACGCCCATGTTCAATAGTGACCAGCGGGGAGTCGTAATGTAAATATCAAGGCCGCAAACGCCAGATATTAAAAGTAAACTGTCTTACCTTCATGATTGGGGAAAAAAGCAAAAATGAGAATTTCTTAAATTAGCATTAGCCTGTTTCGACGCTTATTTCTCCCTTTTTATATTTTTTTCCAACCTTTCTATTTCTTTCTTTCTAACTTTTATATATTTTTTTTATCTTCAGGGACGGAGGAAAAAAACATTTTAATAAGTACAAGTAATTAAATGGTTGCATATTATCCTTTTCTTAAATAGCGGCTAGAAGTTGTTGAAACTTATTTAGTAAAGGTTAGTGGGCCATATTTTAAAATTAGCCTTAATTAGTTGAGAAGATAGGTAGAGGTTTTTTTTTTTTTTTACTCATTTATCAAAAGATAATGAGCAATATCTAAAAATTATTCGATAATCAAGAAAAAGAAAAAAAATTTAATTTAATTATTTTTTTTCTTTTTTTGTTAGCAATATTTTTCGAAATTACGCTACAATTAAATTTTTGTTTTCCGTTGTGCATCGGTATGTTCTTATATGCTACTACCGTCCCCGATTCTAGTTACTTCCTTAGGGTCCTGTGGCTTTACCAAACCTGCGGTGGAGAAGTTGGTATCAAAAGAGAATTTTAGTGTTAATTTTTTTTAATTTATTTTTTTTGGTCAGCAATATTTGCCTCTTTTTTAAGCGTTATTGTGTGTGGGCTAAGTGGTTGCCATGGGCAGCTTTTGCCTTTTTAAATTAGCCGTTAGTGTTAATTTTTTTGTTTTTGTTTTTTTATTTTTATTTTTATTATTATTTTTTTTTGTCGGCAATATTTGCTTCTTTTTGTAAGCGTTATTATGTCTTGGCTAAGTGATTTGTTATGGGCAGCTTTTGCCTCTTTTTTAGTTAGCCGTTAATGCTTTGTGTTTCGTCTGTGCTATAATAGTTTTTATTATTTTGTCTTCTTTTTGTTTTTTTTTTGTATTTTGCCTTTCCCGTCGTGCGCTTGATTTAATTAGTTGTTTGCTCCTGTTTTTTTTTTTTTTTTTTTTACTTGGAAGTAGTCTTAAGCTGTGCCTTATGGATCTTCCTACCAGTGTCTGTAACCAAGGTCACCCTATTATCCTTACCAACAATTTCCTTTTTGTAAAGTGCTTTCTGCTTCGCCTTTATCTGTTTATCCCTAACGTAAACCTCATCTCCTGGCCTAAACTTCTTAGGTCTTTCCCGTTTCTTATTCAACCGGAGATTTCTTAGCTCCTGGTTCCTCTTGATTTGTTCCCTGATTTCTTTGTGAACCCTGTTTTTGAAGTCGGTCAGTCCTTGGTAGTTAATTCTTTCAGTTCTATTGAAAAATATGTCACTGGGCTTCCTTTTCGTTACAGAATGAATTGTTGTGTTGTAACGATCGACTGCAATATACACCAATTCCTTAGGTCTAGCGTTATTAATTTCTTTCTGAATGCATCGATAGATCTCAATAATCGTAGAGTGGAATTTTTCAACCTGACCGTTTACCTCGCTTCTTTGAACTGGAGTCTGATATAGTTCAATCCCCAGACCCCTTATATAGTTACATACCAAAGGAGTCATGAATCCCCTCTCGTTATCGGTTACTATCATTTTAGGAGTTATAAAGTAATGGACTAGTTTAGCTAGCTTGGCGCGAATAGTGACGGATGCTCGGTTTTTTATGTGGAAAAGTTTTGCAAATTTGGAAAATTTATCTATGCAGGATAAACATTTTTCTCCTTGAATTTCGAAGATTTCCACATGCACAATCTCGCATGGGTATTTCGGCACCGGAGTGTCTTTTATCGGCGGTACTGGAGGATGCCTATCATATTTGTTTGCGAGGCAGGTTTCACAAATGGTGGTGAATTTTCTTATCCGGCTCGCCATTTTGGGAAAATAGTATTTTTCTAGGATTTGCTCCTTATTTTCCCTCGAGTTCCTATGAGCCCTCCTATGTTCGTCCTCTATTATCCTACAAATTCTATCTTCGTTGGCAACATCTTCGACCACCCTCTGCGTTATCCTGATTTTGTATAAAAGAAAATGTTCCAGATACACTCCTTGCAGAAGCTGTAAATGATTCTCTGGAATTTTTACTCCGTTTATAAGTGATGGGTTTAAACGTTCTTTTAAGGCCTCGGTTAAGCTGGTTTTGTCAATGATAGCTAAGCTGACATGGTGACGAGTGAAACCTGGATGTGGATTTTCCACGCAAATCATTGCATTCCCTTCCGTAAAAATAATTTGGATTCGAAAAACGTTTAAAGGTCTTTCTACATGTGGAATAAGGTCTGACGCATCCCGGTCCGCACTGTGAACTGTCCCCTCTTCGCTTCTAGCTTCTGCAGATAAATCGTTAGAACCCAACGATGCTGGTAAATGGTTTGCCTGGCATGGAATTCTCGAAAGAGCGTCTGCCATGACATTTCATTTACCAGGAGTGTAAATCAATTCGTGGTTATACTCTTCTATTCTCGCCTTCCACCTCTTCAACTTTGCGTTGTAGTTCCTACTTCCCAACGCAAACGTGAGAGGCTGGTGAGCAGTGAAAATTCTAATTTTTTCCCCACATGGAGGTAAGATCTCAAATTATCTAGAGCCCAAACTATTGCCAACATTTCTTTCTCGTTTGTGGCGTAGTTTTCCTCCGTTCTAGTTAAGGATCTTGAAATGTAGGCGATGGGCCGATCTTTCCCTGGTTCTCCTTGAGACAGCACCCCACCAATGGCATAGTTTGAAGCGTCTGTGGTAAGGTTAAATGGTTTTTCGAAATCTGGGAAAGCAAGAATATCTGAGGAAACTAGTAGTTGTTTTAAATTATCGAAAGCTTGAAGGGCTTCACGGTTCAAATTAATGCGTATTCTTCTCGACTGGCTGGCCTTAACTTGCGCGTTTTCCCCCCGCGTGAGATTGGTTAACGGTTTTGCAACTTTCGCGTAGTCTCGAATGAACTTTCGGTAATACGACGTCATTCCCAAAAAACTTTTCAGTTCTTTTAATGTTTCTGGGGCCGAAAGGTTCTCTATAGCCTGGACCTTCGAAGGATCCGGTTTCATCCCATCAGACGTGATCACATAACCCAGAAATTCTACCTCTGTTCTCATAAATTTAGTTTTTTCCAGATTCACTCTCAAATTAGCGTCCGCGAGCCTTTCGAATACTATTTCTAAGTTTTTTAAATGCTCATCAGTATTTTCCCCAAAGACAATAATATCATCAATATACGCATAGCATATCCTCCCAATATCATGCGTTGGAATATAGCCGGCGCATTTTTCAATCCAAAAGGTAGTCTCAGAAGTTCGTATTTTCCATTCATAGTTGAAAACGCGGTTTTGGGTATATCTGAATCCTTCATCGCAATTTGATGAAAGCCTGAAGTAAGATCAATCGTCGTGAAATATTTAGCACTCCCTAGACTGGCCAGTGTTGCGTTAATATCTGGAATAGGATAAGCG
>NW_023468604.1:0-5844 GCF_013731165.1 Rhagoletis pomonella | reverse complement strand
CTAAAGCTGATTGGAAAGGTTACGCGGAGTTTACCGAAAACACCTTCGCAGCGCTCCCCACACCAACCGACGTCCATCTCGGTGAACGTAAGTTCCGCAGGGCTATCACTGCTGCTGCAGCTCGCTTCATACCGGCAGGGTGTATATCGGACCCACGTCCAAACTTCCCTGCCGAAGCGGCTGTTCTAGCCGATGAGCGTGATAGCCTTCGTCAGGCCGATCTCAACGCGGAGACTCGACAACTTGTAAACGTACATAAGCGGAAGAAGTGGGAGGAGCATCTGAAGACTTGTAACTTCACCTCTGGTGTGAGCAAGCTTTGGTCAACCGTGAGGTCATTGTCTAATCCGACGAAGCACGACGACAGAGTCGAAATTTCCTTCGGCGACCATGCCTCGTCGGACCCGGAGCGATGCGCGAGCTATTTTAGCCGGCAATTCATACTGCATCCTCCGGTGGACAAAACCAAGCGTCGAGTGACCAGAAGGCTGCACAAACTGCCAACAACTTGTGCCCCCCTTGCTTTCACTTGCGGTGAAGTTCAGGTGGCCATCGGGAAGGCGAAAGCCTCCAAAGCCATGGGTCCCGACGGAATATGCATGCTGATGCTGAAAAATTTGGGTCCTGCGGGGGTAGCGTACCTAACGGAGGTCCTCAACTTGTCAATGGCCACTCTCATCATCCCAGACATCTGAAAGGTGGGGAGAGTGGTCCCACTGCTCAAACCGGGGAAACCTGCCCACAAAGGAGGCCTCCTCTCTCCCACAGAGGCTCAAACGGTGGTCGGCAAATTATCTGAGTGGTCGACATTCGTCGGTAATGTTTAGAGACAAAACGAGTAAGCAGCGAAAAATAAAACAGGGGGTTCCTCAGGGTGGTGTCCTTTCCCCGCTACTGTTTAACTTTTACATTTCAAAGCTCCCACAACCACCAGAGGGAGTCTCGATTGTCTCCTATGCCGACGATTGCTCGATCATGGCGACTGGGAATGGAATTGATGACCTGTGTTCGAAAGTAAACGGCTATCTCCGAACTTTCTCGCTTCTTCACTGCAAAGTGTCTAGACCTCTCCCCTACGAAATCCTCCGCGACCCTGTTCACAACCTGGACGAAGGAGGTCAGGCTACCGCTGGGGATGACACACCAATTCCGACGGTGAATAACCCCAAAATACTCGGAGTAACATTTGACAGCCTGCTCTCCTTCTCTGCGCACTCAACCGCTATTGTCAATAAAGTACAGAGCCGCAACAAGGTCCTCAAGTCGCTAGCCGGCAGTACTTGGGGCAAAGACAAAGAAACGTTGCTGGCAACATACAAGGCAATAGGCCGGCCGGTTTTGAACTACGCAGCGCCAGTGTGGTCGCCAGGGTCTAGTAGGACGCAGTGGACGAAGCTACAGACTACACAAAACACCGCACTCAGGACAGCGACGGGATGCCTCTTGATGTCGCCTGAACACCACCTGCACGGCGAGGCGCAAATTCTCCCTGTAAAGGAGCATAATATAATGCTCTGCAAGCAGTTCCTGATCGGGAGCCACAGAAGTGGCCACCCAAGCAGACAGCTGCTTGCAGAGGAGCCTCGCCTAGGCACGTCAGGAGGCATCTATATGAACTAACGGACGAAGTCCAGAGGTTCATTAAGAAACCTCTGGACCCGACAGCTTACAGACAGGCTCTGAACGGCATTCACAGGGACTCAGTCTCGAGTTATGTAGACTCTAGACCTGTGAATGCCGTTCTAGGCACACCACCCCCGGACATAGACGAGACGGAGCTTCATCTGCCTCGGGAGACACGCACAACACTCGCACAACTTCGCTCCGGCTACTGCAGCAGGTTGAACTCCTACTTGAGTAGGTTGAATGAGGATGTGCCGAATGAGTGTCCGGCATGCGGAGAGACCCCACATGACTCGAAACATCTCTTCGCACGCCCGGAAAACCCGACAACCCTAACGGCCTTGTCCCTGTGGACAAACCCCACAGAAGCTTCACGCTTCCTAGGGTTGCCGTTAGTGGAACTTGACGACAACGACTGAGATACCAACCGATCTGGGCGGGGTTGTTGTAGCCGCTACAACAACAACGCCCCCACCAGGATTATGGGTAGCTGCAGCAGCTCGCCAGACCTAACAATTGCTAGCGCTGGTTTGATCAATAGCATCTCATGGCGACCGATGCTAACACTAGCATCAGACCATCTACCCATAGTCATCTCGATCAATAAGCCCACCGACTTTGCTCCCGCGGACCACCGAACCTATACCAACTTTAACAAACCTGATTGAGACGGCTTCGCGGAAGTCACCGAGAGCAGCTTCGCCGCCCTTCCCACACCCACAAACATACACACCGGCGAACGCCAGTTCCGCAGGGTAGTCACTGCTGCAGCGGCTCGCTTCATCCCGTCCGGACGCATCGCGGAAGTCCGCCCAAATTTCCCGGCCGAAGCAGCTGTACTAGCAAACGAGCGTGACCACCTACGCCAGGTCGACCCCGGGGACCCCCGTCTGAGGGACCTTAATTTGGAGATTCGGCAACTGGTAAATCAGCATAAGCGGAAAAAGTGAGAGGAGCACTTGTAGGCCTGTAACTTCACATCTGGTGTGAGTAAGCTCTGGTCAACCGTGAGGTCCCTGTCCAACCCAACGAAGCGTGATGACAGAGTGGAAATCTCTTTCGAAGGTCGCGCTTCGTAGGACCCGAAGAAATGCGCAGCCAACTTTAGTAGGCAATTTACACTGCACCCTTCGGTAGACAAGGCCAAACGTCGAGTGACCAGGAGGCTGCACAAGCTGCCAAAAAACAGTGCACCACTTGTTTTCACCAGCTGTGAAGTGAAGGGGGCCATCGGGAAGGCGAAAGCCTCCAAAGCCATTGGACCCGACGGAATCTGCATGCTGATGCTAAAACATTTAGGGCCTAAGGGAGTAGCTTACCTTACGGAGGTCCTCAACCTGTCCATGGCCACTCTCATCATTCCTGATGTGTCGAAATCAGGGAGAGAGGTCCCACTGCTGAAACCGGGGAAGCCCGCCAACAAAGGAGACTCTTATCGCCCGATAACGCTCCTTTCCCCGGTCGCGAAGACGCTTGAGGCCCTACTACTCCCATACTTCACTTGCCACCTGACCCCAGCTAAGCACCAGCACGGATTCCGTAAAGTGCACAGCACAACAACAGCACTTAACGCCATAAACACACAAATAACTCGTGGCCTAAATCGAAACCGCCCCTGTGAGAGAACGGTCCTAGTAGCGCTGGACTTGTCAAAGGCGTTTGACACCGTCTGTCATTCTACGCTACTAGAAGACATCGAGGCCTCCTCACTCCCACAGGGACTGAAGCGATGGTCGGCGAATTATATGAGTGGTCGACAGTTGTCAGTAATCTTCCGAGATCAAACCTCGAAACCAAGAAAGATTAAACAAGGGGTTCCACAAGGTGGTGTTCTCTCCCCCTTACTATTTAACTTATACATCTCGAAACTTCCTCAACCACCTGAGGGAGTTTCCCTGATCTCATACGCTGACGATTGCTCGATTTTGGCGTCCGGGAATGGAATTGACGACCTATACTCAAAAGTGAACGACTATCTCTCCAGCCTTTCTCGCTCCTTCACTGCAAGGAGCCTAACACTCTCCCCAACGAAATCAACGGCGACCCTCTTCACCACCTGGACGAAGGAGGTCAGGCTAGAGTTGGGTATACACGTCGACGGCACACCAATACCGACTGTAAACAACCCAAAAATCTTAGGAATCACCTTTGATAGCCTGCTTTCCTTCTCCACGTACACAACCGCAATTGTCAACAAAGTACAGAGCCGCAACAAGGTCCTCAAGTGGCTCGCCGGCAGCACTTGGGGCAAAGACAAAGAAACGTTGCTGGCAACATACAAGGCAATTGGCCGGCCGGTTCTAAACTATGCTGCGCCAGTTTGGACGCCGGGGACTAGTTGGACGCAGTGGACGAAGCTACAGACTTGTCAGAACGCCGCACTCCGGACAGCGACTGGGTGCCTTCTGATGACGCCTGAGCACCACCTGCACAGCGAGGCCCAAGTGCTCCCCGTCAGGGAACACAACAAAATGCTCTGTAAGCAATTTCTGGTGGGGTGTCACAGAAGTGAACACCCTAACAGACTATTGCTTCAGGAGGAGCCTCCGCCCAGGCACGTCAGGGGGCACCTATTCGTGTACAAGGACGCAGTCCAACAGTACATAGACCAACATTTGGACCCGACGACATACAGACAAGCCATAAACGACATTCATAGAGAGTCAGTTACCAACTACCTCGACTCTCGACCTATGAATGCCGTAATACGAGCCCAATCACCACCTGTGGAAGATACGGAGCTTCAACTGCCACGAGAGACCCGCGTTAGCGTGGCTCAATTACGGTGTGGATACTGTAGCCGCCTTAACAGCTACCTGTCCAGACTCGACCCCAATATCCCCAATGAGTGCCCGGCATGTGGAGAGTCCCCCCACGACACCAACCACCTCTTTACATGCCAGCTCAATCCCACTCAACTAACACCCCTCTCCCTCTGGTCCGAACCCATTGAAACAGCTCGTTTCCTGGGCCTCCCGTTAGTTGAGCTCGACGACAATGATTGAACGTAGACCCGAAAATGGCGGGGCTTAGTAGTGCCGCTACAACAACAACAGGGATCTCAACGCGGAGATTCGGCAACTAGTAAACGTACATAAGCGGAAGAAGTGGGAGGAGCATCTGAAGACCTGTAACTTCACCTCTGGTGTGAGCAAGCTTTGGCAACCGTGAGGTCGCTGTCCAATCCGACGAAGCACGACGACAGAGTCGAAATTTCTTTCGGCGACCATGCTTCGTCGGACCCGGAGCGATGCGCGAGCTATTTTAGCCGGCAGTTCATACTGCATCCTCCGGTGGACAAAGCCAAGCGTCGAGTGACCAGAAGGCTGCACAAACTGCCAACAACCTGTGCCCCCCTTGCTTTCACTTGCGGTGAAGTTTAGGTGGCCATCGGGAAGGCGAAAGCCTCCAAAGCCATGGGTCCCGACGGAATATGCATGCTGATACTGAAAAATTTGGGTCCTGCGGGGGTAGCGTACCTAACGGAGGTCCTCAACTTGTCTATGGACACTCTCATCATCCCAGACATCAGGAAGGTGGGGAGAGTGGTCCCACTGCTCAAACCGGGGAAACCTGCCAACAAAGGAGATTCTTATCGTCCGATAACACTCCTTTCCCCGGTAGCGAAGACACTCGAGGCCTTGCTACTCCCGTACTTCACAAACCACTTGACCCCAGCGAAGCATCAGCATGGTTTCCGTAAAGTGCACAGTACAACAACAGCACTTAACGCCATAAACACTCAGATAACTCGTGGCCTTAACCGAAACCGTCCCTGTGAGAGAACGATTCTAGTAGCGTTGGACTTGTCAAAGGCGTTTGACACCGTCTGCCATTCCACGCTACTACAAATTATCTGAGTGGTCGACATTCGTCGGTAATGCTTAGAGACAAAACGAGAAAACAGAGAAAAATAAAACAGGGGGTTCCACAGGGTGGTGTCCTTTCCCCGCTACTGTTTAACTTTTACATTTCAAAGCTCCCTCAACCACCAGAGGGAGTCTCGATTGTCTCTTATGCCGACGATTGATGCTGTTCGAAAGTAAACGGGTATCTCTCCGAACTTTCTCGCTTCTTCACTGCAAAGTGTCTAGCCCTCACCCCTACGAAATCCTACGCGACCCTGTTCACAACCTGGACGAAGGAGGTCAGGCTACCGCTGGGGATTCACGTCGATGACACACCAATTCCGACGGTGAATAACCCCAAAATACTCGGAGT
>NW_023468603.1:0-5845 GCF_013731165.1 Rhagoletis pomonella | reverse complement strand
TAGAGGCGGAGAAAGAAGAAAGTCGTGCTAGTTCCTGTGATTATAATACAAATAACGAACATGATGGCGATAGTTTCGAAGGGGAGGCTGGAAATTCAGATGTAAGTGATTTATTTATTGGAGGTGAGGCAGGTGATCCTGATGTCCAAGAAAGGATTAAGCACATACTTGTCCAGTATATTTCTGGATACTCAGTTATCTTGGATGAACCATGTGAGCCATTAACATATACAGATCTTAATAAAAGGTCGGATAAGTTGTTATGGACAAAAGCCATCAATGAAGAACTTTGTTCGATGGACGAAAATAAGGTTTGGTAGTTAGTTAAACGTCCGCCGAATGTAAAGCTACTAAAATTAAAATGGGTTTTCCGTGTAAAAGAGGATGCTGATGGAAATCCTGTACGTCATAAAGCAAGGTTAGTTGCAAAAGGATTTTTACAGAAGGCTGGTGTAGATTATGAGGAAACATATGATCCTGTTGCAAAGTTGACAACTGTACGTATTGTACTGACTGTAAGTGTTCAGAAAGGTTACATTCTGCATCAGTTGGATGTTAAAACTGCATTTTTGTATGGTGCATTAAAAGAAGAGATTTATATGGAAATTCCATATGGACTGCAAGCTTCTTAAGACATGGTATGTACACTTAAGAAATCCTTATATGGTTTGAAGCAAAGTCCTACATGCTGGAACGAAAAATTTAATTTATTTTTGTTTGATCATGGCTTTGAGCGTTCTAAACATGATTATTGCTTGTACTTTAAATTTGGTAAAACATACACACTTTATTTAATTTTGTATGTCGATGACATTCTTATTTCTGGAAACAATTTGCAAGTCATTGAAGATCTTAAAACAGAACTTGGAAACATTTTTGCAAGATGGTGTACTTAAAATGAGTCAAAAGAACCACATTGAGAGAATTTTGGAAAAATTTGAAATGACAGATTGTAATACTGCAAAAACACCAATGGAGAAGAGTTTACAAATGTTCATTCCCACGACAGCCGGTTCTACGTACCGGAATGACTCGGGTTTTACCCGACCAAGGGCTGTTGTTTCGGCGATCTAAAAGATCTGCGGCTGTAAAAGATCTAATTAAGAAATACGAAGGTGTGTTGAATTTTTTAAATAGTGCACAAAGTTTGAAACTTCGATTTATACGGTTTTTATTAAAGAATGAACGATATTCGGGAACATGTTCCAATAAGGAACCAAGGCTCGAATCGTAACATCCGTTCACGGGGCGAAAAAGATACGAAAAAAAATTACGTGATACGTCAGGCAGTATAAGCTGAATGGGACAAAGAGTACGTTTACGTATGTCATCATCCGAAAAATGTGTTTTTACGTGACGAGTAGTACGGTATCGTTTGTTGCGATTCGAGCCCATGATTTTCAAGAGTTATAAGAGGGGATAGAAAGTATACTGGGGAGAAGAAAGCCAAATAATAAGGTTTATTTTGATAATATATAGATTTTTATGAAAAAAAGCGGCGCGGACGAAATATTTGAATAAAAATTTACGGAATTTTTTATTCCAAATTTTCACTACATATCAAAGTATCGATTTAAAAAAAGCAGGTGAAAGTGCACTTTTTCGGAACCAGGCCAAAATTGATGAAAAATGCCAGAGGGGTGTCAATCGACGCGTTCTAACGCCAATAATAATAAGCCTAGAGCAGAAATTAACTTTTTTTTAATTAATTAAAGAGTTGTTTGCAAAAAAAACAATTGCTCTTTTCGCACTTTGTTTTGATGAATTTTACGCAAATAAATGGAGTATATGAATAAAACTTAACACGTATTAATTACTTATTGCACACTTGTGATATATTATATATTAATTTTATATAATAGAATAATAAATAAACAAAATAAAACAACTTTTTAATATACCACGCTTTTATAAATGGACTAAATGGAATAAAATAATATTTCTCAGTCCCATAGAATTGTTTTGATAACAAGTCATTATAAACAATTTATGAGATTGAAAACGAAAAACGTGGAGCGCATGCAATACAAAGCATTAGATTCATTCATTCATTCCCACGACAGCCGGTTCTACGTACCGGAATGACTCGGGTTTTACCAAGGGCTGTTGTTTCGGTGATCTAACCCCGTTTAGGTCGGCGAAATCCCTCCAAAGTTGTACGTCCATAGGGCTACTTGCATACTTCTGCTTAGGGCTGTCATTGACTCAAACCCTGGACCAGAAACATATACCTGCTGCGTGTGCCAGAGACGATTACACCACAACTCCACCTCCGTTTGATGCAACACGTGCGATGGGTGGAGCCATCTCCGAGTTTGCTCAGGCTTTACGACTCACAGGCAATGGACCACTGCGTACGTGGCCCCTTGCTGCGCCAATCGAGCTGCCTCCACGGCACAACAGAGTCCGCCTGAGCAACTCAACACAAACACAACCGCACCACAACACAATACAATAGACAATACCACAGACACAACAGACCACACTACAGATACAACTGCACCACCACCCACGCACCACCGCCAAGAACTCGTAGTTCCTCCGACAATCTGCACGGTGTGTCAGTCCAGGATATTCCGTAATGTGACATCAGTCAAGTGCAACACCTGCCTTGGCTGGTGTCACTTTAGGGCATGCTCAAGACTGCGCACCACGCGAGATTGGACGAGGGACTATAAGGGCCTATGCTGTGCTGCTCGGTCGCAAGATCGAGGAGATAACAGCCTTTTGGGTCGGCACGGAATGAACGACGACGCACCCACCAGGATTATGGGCAGCTGCAGCAGCTCGCCAGACCTAACAATAGTCAGCGCTGGTCTGATAAACATCAGACCATCTGCCCGTAATCATCTCGATTGATAAACCAGCCGACTTTGCTTCCGCGGATCACCGGACCTAAGTCAACTTTTCTAAAGCTGATTGGAAAGGCTTCGCGGATGTTACTGAAAGTGCCTTCGCTGCACTACCCATACCATCCGACGTTCACCTAGGTGAACGTAAATTCGGCAGGGTTGTCACTGCTGCTGCAGTCCGCTTCATCCCAGCGGGATGCATCTCGGACCCTCGTCCGAATATTCCTGCTGAAGCGGCTATCCTAGCCGATGAGCGCTACAACCTTCGTCAGGCCGATCCCGGAAATCCCCGTATTAGGAATCTCAACTCTGAGATTCGGCAACTTGTGAACGTACATAAGCGGAAGAAATGGAAGAGCATCTGAAGACCTCCAACTTCGCCTCTGGTGTGAGTAAGCTTTGGTCAACCGTGAGGTCATTGTCCAACCCGACGAAGCGTGACGACAGAGTTGAAATAGCCTTTGCTGAACACGCTTCGTCGGACCCAGAGCGGTGCGTAAGCTATTTTAGCCGGCAGTTCGTCTTGCATCCTCTGGTAGATAAAGCCAAACGTCGAGTGACCAGAAGGCTGCACAAACTGCCAAAACCTAGTGCGCCCCTTGTTTTCACCAGGGATGAGGTACGGGCTGCCATCGGGAAGGCGAAAGCCTCCAAAGCCATTGGACCCGACGGAATATGCATGCTGATGCTTAAAAGTTTGGGTCCTACGGGAGTAGTATACCTAACTTAGGTCCTCAATTTGTCAATGGCCACTCTCGTCATTCCAGACATCTGGAAGATGGGGAGAGTGGTCCCACTGCTCAAACCGGGGAAACAGCCAACAAAGGAGAGTCTTATCGTCCGATAACTCTCCTTTCCCCGGTAGCGAAGACACTAGAGGCATTGCTACTCCCGTATTTTACAAACCACCTGACCCCAGCGAAGCATCAGTATGGGTTCCGTAAAGTGCACAGCACAACAACGGCACTTAACGCCATAAATACCCAGATAACTCGTGGCCTAAACCGAAAGCGCCGCTGTGAGAGAACCATTCTAGTAGCGCTGGACCTGTCTAAGGCGTTCGACACTATCAGCCATTCAACGCTACTAGCAGACATAAGAGGCCTCCTCTCTTCCACAAGGACTTAAACGGTGGTCGGCGAATTATGTGAGTGGTCGTCACTCCTCAGTAACTTTTGGAGACAAATCGAGCAAACCGAGGAAAGTAAAACAGGGGGCTCTACAGGGTGGTGTCCTTTCCCCATTACAGTTTAACTTTTACATTTCAAAGCTCCCTCAACCACCAGAGGCGTCATGGCGTCCGGGAATGGAATTGATGACTTGTGCTCGAAAGTAAACAGTTATCTCGCCGAGCTTCCTAGCTTCTTCACTGCACGCAGCCTAACCCTCTCCCCTACAAAATCCTCAGCCACACTACCACCTGGACGAAGGAGGTCAGACTCCAACTGGGAATTCACGTCGATGATACACCAATTCCGACGGTGAACAACCCGAAGATACTCGATAATCTGCTCTCCTTCTGGGCGCATACAACCGCGATTGTCAACAAAGTACAAAGTCGCGTCAAGGTCCTTTAGTCGCTAGCCGGCAGCACCTGGGGCAAAGACAAAGAAACGTTGCTGGCAACGTACAAGGCAATTGGCCGGCCGGTTCTGAACTACGCCGCGCCCGTGTGGTTACCGGGGACTAGTAGGACGCAGTGGATGAAGCTGCAGACTAGCCAGAACATAGCACTTAGGACAGCGACAGGATGACTCGTGATGTCGCCGCCACACCACCTGCACGAGGACGCCCACATGCTCCCTGTTAAGGAGCAAAGGTTCATCAAACAACCTTTTGGACCCAACAGCTTATCGACAGGCCTTGCACGGCATTCACAGAGAGGCAGTCCCGAGTTATGTAGACTCCCGACCTGTGAATGCCGTTCTGGGCACACAACCACCAGACGTGGACGAGACAGAACTTCGTCTGGCTCGGTAGACTCGGACCACAATAGCCCAACTGCGCTTTGGTTACTGCAGCAGGTTGAACTCATACCTGAGCAGATTAAACAAAGACATTCCCAATGAATGCCCGGCATGCGGAGAGTCACCCCATCACTCGCAGCATCTCTTCGTATGCCCTCTAAATCCCACCACACTAACGCCACTGTCCCTATGGACAAACCCCGTCGAGGCTGCACGCTTCCTAGGGCTGCCGTTAGTAGAGCTTGACGACAACGATTGAGGGACTAACCGATCTGGGCGGGGTTGTTGTAGCTGCTACAACAACAACAGCCACTAGATACTTGCACTTTATTGTACTAAAATTGAATGAACTGTAAAACTGCATGTCGGGGAAAACACCAGGCAGAGATCGTATATCGTACCCAATGCTTAAAAATTTATTACAGAAACTTAAAACCAGTCTGCTAAATTTGTACAACAACATTTTCGACCAGGGTTCATTACCACACACATGGAAAAATGCAGTGGTTCCGACCTATATCCCTTCTTCCCTGCCTGAGTAAAGTTCTTGAGAAAACCATTGCAAAACGCATGTGGTTTGCATTTACAAACGGTTATATATATGGACCCACACCAAGTCGCTTTTAAGGAAGGACACGGAACGATACACGCACTTGTAATATTTGAACATTTGGAACGACAGCCTTTGCAACAAAAAACCATGCTTCTATCCTAAGTCTTTACTTTGAAAAGGCCTACGATAGAATCGGTGCGCATATTGTCCTTCGACAAGTTGCCAAGTGGAAGATTGGAAAAAAATCTATCTATGCGTAAAAATAAACAATACATTATCAAAAACTTACAGACTATTTAATAGCATTCCGCAAGGCTCACACTTGTCAGTGGCACTCTTCATTGTGACCTTTGACGAAATCAATAATATACTTTTAAACTACAAGAGAATATCTAGTATTATGTATGCAGATGATTTAGTATTATTTACCAAATGTAAGGATTTATCGGCGGTACAAGGCGATTTTTCTCAAA
>NW_023468602.1:5701-5845 GCF_013731165.1 Rhagoletis pomonella | reverse complement strand
TGCTGGTTTATGCCCAAAAATACTTAATGAATAATATTTATAAGTTACACTCTATTTTTAAGACTAAATACCTACTTATATGAAACAAGTAATTTTTAGCAAGAAAAAAACCGACTGCAACTCTCATATAAAAAAAAAAAAAAA
>NW_023468602.1:0-5601 GCF_013731165.1 Rhagoletis pomonella | reverse complement strand
ATACATAAAAAAAAAAAAAAAAAAAGATTCCGACGAACTGATAACCTCCTCCTTTTTTGGAAGTCGGTTAAAAAATAAGACCTAAACACCGTAACCATCTGGCCGGTCAGCATATAAAAGAATTGCTTCTAATAAAACGGAGCCCAGGTATTATACAAATGAGTTTTCCTAATTTAAGTTTTTTTAAATTATACAAGTACTAAATTTTTCTTATGCAAAAGGTTGTATAAACTAATAGTATTAGTTACTAAAAAATTCCAAGGTTCATTATTACACTATAGGTATAAGCAAAATAGGCCAAAATACCCATGCACGAAAAATACCACTTTTAGTACATTTATAAAAAATGCGGCAACCATAACTGAGCGCGACGCACTAATACCATGACAAAATGAGACTGTGTTGGTGTGCCCAGCTATGTTCTAGAGCAAGGCATATTTTTTCAATGTAATACTGAGCGATCAAAACTGTACACATTTAACCAAAATTTACAATCAAGGTGATAGCGAATGTTTATGTTACATTCACATTTTGTTTGTAATTTTTCCGTTACGGTCTCTGTCAGAAATTTCCTGAGATTTTAGTTCCCAAATGGTTATTCGAGAGAAAGTTTCTTACACTTTTGTTCCCATTTTGTTCTCTTAGAAATGCCTCCAAAAGTATTGCTCGCATATTGTTCTCTTTGGGAACGTTGCACAAGGTTTTGTTCTTATATGGCTCACGTTGATAACGTTCTCGACAGTTTTGTTTTCACTTTCGTTCTTTTTAAAAACTTTCCCAAAGTATTTGTTCTCATTTCGGTTTAGGTTTCAAAGCATTTTTGGCAACAAAACTACGAGAACGACATTTAGTTTCGATTATACCTTTTGTTCTCGGTCCCTGGTATTTTCCATTATTCTATATAAAAGGTTGTGTTCAATGTTGGAATACCATTTTGTCCCTATCAAATACATAAATATAAATATGTACATATGTAGATGAGGCTCTGGCCCTCTCAGCACTATGGTTTAGTCCTGAATAAAATCTCATCCAAACTACCTACAAATTTTAAATTAATTACCTCTTTGTAGGGAAGACATATCATACATATGCAGATCTTGGAAACTGTAGGAGGCTATGAATGTAAATGTCTGTGAACTTAGAAACAAATCTTTTGCTTAAATAGTTAAGCGATCGTTAAGTTACATATGTATTTATGCTCGTGTATGTGAATATACGTATACATATATACTCATGTACGCATAGTACTTTGATTAAAATTTTATGCTCTAAAATATATGTGTCTAATTTTAATATCTAATAAGCTATATAGCTTCTATTCATAAATTATATTTTGCATTAATTTTTCATATACAATTTGGGTTACTCAATTTCAAAAAGTCGTTGTTCAATTTAGGCTCTTAATGTTCCTCGTCTTCATTGAGACTTTTATATATAATTTTACAAACATACATACACATAGGTATGTAGTATGTATACTATGTATGTTGGAATATCATTCTAGTTTTGACTTATAAATATTTGCTTTATGAAAAGATTTCTTGTCGTCCATTTAAAAATTATATTTCGTGGCAAGCAAATCATCATTTGTGAACGCGATGAAATATGATTTCTCTCATTCAACGTTAACCGTTTCTTTACGATCTGTCAAAATCTACTAGACTATTTAGCTTTCAATCAAAATCAAATCATTTCATTTAATTAATTGACAATTAATCATTCAAACAGCTAAAATGCGTGCATTTATACATAAATATGTATTTAAGTATTAAGTTTACAGTGATTTCGGCTTCTAAGAATACTTTTATATAAGACTTAAAATTTTAATGACTGTTTACTTGAATGCTTTGCAAATGTCTTTTATTGCTCTAGGTATCAATTCTCGATTCTAAGTATATCTTTCGGCTTAATTTTTTTTTGGGTGTCTGAATTTTGGTTAATGTTTTCCTTTTTTGTTTACTTTTCCACACCATTGAATTTTTCGAATTGCTCACAGTTTCAATTTGTTTATGATTTTGCTTTAAATACAAAATAAATGTATAAGCTTAACTTTGTATATAAGTAAATATGCATGTGTGCATGTACATACATAACATATTTTTGAACCAAGTTCATCCACATGTTGCTAAAAGTACATGTTTATTATATGATTTGAAACTTCATTAAACATAATTTTTATTCTCGTTGATTTTGTGTAATTGAAATGTTTTTTTTTAAATTTATAAATAATAAACTTATTTAGTTTACTTATAAAATAGTTGAAATACGTACATATGTATTTAGTTTTAATTAACATTATATTTATTTTGCTTTTATTATATACTTGATTTATGATTAAGTATTGTCCTTGTGATATGTTTCTAAATGTTTGCTCTCAATTTTATTATTTTCGAGTAATTGAATGTGATTACTTAGGTAAGTACTATGTATGTATGTATGTATGTATGTATGTAGTAGAGTCGAGAATTGGAATTAGCGAAAATTACGTTGGCTTAAATTAATAGATTTGGACTAGAAAGCTAGCGTAAACCAGACAAATTGGTATGAAGATACCTCATATCTTTAATGGCAAAGCTTAGAAAATTCTAATGTTTCAGCAAAAGTACGTACATATATAGTACTGGGTTATAAAAAGTACAGAGAAGAAAATCCCAAAAATAATTACATGTATTCTAAAAAATAATAAAAATCTTGTATGTATGATATAATACTAAATTTGCTTTGTTATTTGAGTTGATATATTTTCATGCGCTTAAGGGTAAATTCTGCGCATTCGTCTTCGTCTTAGCTTTAGTATTCGTCTTCACCTTCGTCTTCGTATTCAAACTTGTCTTCCTATTCATTTTCGTCCTCGTCTTTGTCGTAGTCCTAACCTTAAACAACTGCATAGCATATTCCCGATAGTATACTACCAATATCAATTCAGGTGGAAGTACTCTTTCTATATCATTCACTCTGGAAAAAAAGTAGCCACAACTCTAAAAAAAAAAGCCTAATCGCCACTGTGAAAAACGGTTGGAAAAATCTACACAAATTCAAATCCGCATAAAAAGAGTAATTTCAGACTGAAATGTAATGAAGTCAATTAATCTTTTAATTGAGCTACCGCTTTTTGGTGTTCACACACAGTCAGCTGCTCGACACACAGTCAGTTGCTGCATTGCCAACAGTGATGAAAAGTTGGTACAATCTTCAATCGTACCTTTATTTACTTTGAAAGTACACACTACTTTAGGTACATTTGGAACGTAGTCAAATAGTATTTCGGGAAATCAGTTTAAAAAGTTATTCACATTTCAACGCATTTTCTGGTGTGGGTAACTTGTCGTATAGCCTCCCTCTTTTGTGATGCATACAAATGATACAAAAGGGTGGTCAAAGTAACATAACTGTAGTTAATTTCGCTAGACAGACAGAGAATATTTCTTTTTATTACGTCAGAAGGAACAACTCGGAGAAAAATGATTTACCTTTTCGAAAATATAATTTTGTACCGAAGTTCAAGGATATCCTCTTTTCTTCTTTAATATATGTGTACAAATAAAAATTTTTAGGTGCATTTATCTACACTAAGGTAAAGGTTTTTCGCAAATTAGGTACAATTTAAAAGAGGACCAGAAGCAACCAATCGATCAATTAAGAATTGAAATTTTGTATGGTAAATCAGGCACAATAAGCGCCTTAATCGAGAAAGCTTAGCTAATTGCTCGATTATCGGCCTGTCTGAACATTCTTATAGACTGTGAATAAAGGCATTTTCAAAAGTGCTATTAGAATCCTGATTTATTCCGCATGACTTTAAAAATTTTAATTTTTATTATTTTGGGCTACCTACCGATGATTTTCCTTTTTATTATTTAAGCATTAATAAGAAAATAAAAAAAATTCCTTATTTTCAGATTATTTTTGGAATTGCGGATTGGGGAATAGGGGGAATTTCATTTTTACCCATTTTTTTTTAAGGTCAAGAAGTGATTGTGGCTCAATGGCAATAGTTTTTGTTGAAAGGCAATTACATTAGCTTTCAAAGCCATTTTGTTTCATATCAAAATATTGCTTCTGTCGAAAGCGCTACGATTAATTGGCATGAACACTGTGCACACTGTGAGCCGTCGAGTTAGCTCGAATAAATTATTTTTCTGTCGAGAAATGTAATTTTGAAATTTTAAAACTACTACGGTGTATTTTTCCTAAAACATATGACTCAAAAAATATGATTTATAAAAATATAATTCATTTATAAACACTATATAATATAATAAAATAAAATGTCTATCACACTTGGGCAAATGACATCGAAGTCGATATCGACAGTCATAATACAAGTCTGATTTTACAAGGACCAAGGACAGTTTGGGTAATTATCTTCTTATAAAAAATTATAGTTAAGTTTAAGTCGACATTATTCAATGATACATTTTAAACTAAATAACAGGAAGTGTCTCTGGAAATATCCTAAATTTTTTGCCGTCATTTTCCTCTCTCTGAAGTCATAGTTAGATCAGAGCGTCTGTAAGCAAATTACTAAAAATCGTGAAAAGTACTTTATGGTCTATGCGAGAGATCCATTATAATCTTAGCCAAGCTACCCTCATATAACATTTTATTAACCAAGAAAAAAATAAATTAATTCTAAAACGGTTTGCATATGCTAACTTTACAAGATAAACAATAAAAGTAAGTTTAAACGATTTAAAATTGACTTTGCCTTTGTCTTTGGTTTTACGCTGAGCTTATCCGTTTAAATTGCTTAGGTATTCAAAAATGTTGTTATGCTTTTGTTATATGTATTGCAGTATTTGTAAAATTGCCATTCTAAGTAAATTACTATTATTTTTATGCATTTTTTTATTTTAAGAATAGTTTAGTCTAATTTATTTAATATCATTTTATATCATGCCTTTTTGGTAACATGTTGCTTTACTTTAAAATATATGTATATGAAATACTCTAAAAAAAATATCAACTGCTTCTCATGCTTTCTATTACATTATATATTGTATATATATATGTATGTAAATTGTATAATAATGTATTTATGTATGCAAATGTAAGTACCTACGTATACTCACTAACACACATATGTACTATGTATGTGTATATAAAACATGCGTGAATATTGGCTCTGATCTTAGCCGAAGATCACCCAAAACCTCAAATAATTAGCGCCTTGCTATTCGCTCAGCTAATTGAGCCTACATATAAGGGTTTTCGGTTGACTTGTGAATTAACTATATGTATGTATGTATGTATGTATAAGTACTTTTCGCTCTTAGTGTATTGCACTACTCACTGGTTTTCAACTTTAACTTTGTAGTTGTTAAATTTTCACTATGACTACTATATCAAATGTTCGTCTGCCTTAAGTGCCAACAAAACACATTTTACGTTTCAAATCTCTTATCAATAAATCCTAATAATATCTTGTTCATAATAATTTTAATAGTAATAATTTTGTATATATAGAATTTCTACTTATGTTCCATAATATTCGTTGCATGGGATTTTTACTTAAAGTTGGTAGGTTTTGTATTGTTTTCATTGCGTTTTGCAAAATGTACAGCTTTTGCTTTTTTCAGTTTTTGTATGTATTTATGTATG
>NW_023468601.1:0-5846 GCF_013731165.1 Rhagoletis pomonella | reverse complement strand
CGATGTATTTCCACGTGAGGAAACCGGGAAAAATTACTTTAAAAAATGCTTTAGATAGCGTAGTCGGTGTTGGCGGGCCAGTGTTAGTTTTTTGAAAACCGACCAAATCCGGGGAAGCTTTCCTTTACGACCGACCATTGTATGCGTGGTGGGCGGAGGCCCGTAGGGAGTAATAAATAATAATTTCTCCCAAAAAAATGAAAATTTTTAAACCCAAATATATTGATAAAATAAATAAATTATTGCAATATGCAAATTAAAGAGGTTTAAGAAAGATAACTGCTGGAAATATTTTTGAGGAGCGTTCCACCTATTTGAAAATTATAACTCATACAAATTGATAAAATAAATGAAATATTGCAATGTGGGTATTAAACTTTACAGTTTTAAGAAAGCTTACAGCCGAAAATATTTTTGATGAGGGTTGTTACCTGTTTGAAAATTTAACTAAATTTAATCGATAAAATAAATGACTTATTACAATATAGGTATCAAATTAAAGAGGTTTAAAAAAGATGACTGCTGGAAATATTTTTGAGGAGGGTTGCAACCTACATATTTGAACATTCTAACTCAGTTAAATGGATAAAATAAATGAAATATTGCAATGTGGGTATTAAACTTTAGAGTTTTAAGAAAGCTTACAGCCGAATATATTTTTGAGGAGGGTTGTTACCTGTTGGAAATTTAACTAAATTTAATCGATAAAATTAATGACGTATTACAATATAGGAATCAAATTAAAGAGGTCTAAAAAACATAACTGCTGGAAATATTTTTGAGGGGGGTTGCAACCTATTTTAAAATTGTAACTCAGTTAAATTGATTAAATAAGCGAAATCCTGCAATGTGGGTATCAAACTAAATAATTTTAAGAAGACTTACAGTCGAAAATATGTTTGAGGAGGTTTGCCACCTGTTTGAAAATTTAACTCAATTAAATTTATAAAATAAATGAAATGTTACAATATGGGTACCAAACGAAAGGTATTTGAGAAATCTTGATTTGCAAATATTCTAAATAGGATTATGCAATATGTAAAATAAACTGAAAATATTGAATTTAAATGAACTATTATAACTGGTTCGAAACGGAAAGTGATTGGGAAAGCTTTACTAGAGAATTTTTTTTAATGTTTCTACGTATCCAAATCCGGACAGTTTGAAAAGAGAGAATTTACGATATCTTATCAAACGAAATGATAAGTTGGTATACAAATTACGCAATGGAAAAAAATTAATAAAAAGTTACGGAAACAAATGAAGAAATGATAAAAAGCGTAACGAAAACAAAAATATCCCGTGAAATGAAATAATGAAAACTTAAAATTGTTGTCACCATTCCGTTACATTATAAAATGGTTAAATTTGAATTATAAACAATTTCGTTCGGTCGCCATAGCGCCATAGGTCAAAACATAGTGGAGCGGCGAGTGAAGCGAAGAGCTTTCATCGAGCAAAGCTTCAATTAGAAAAGTGTGTGTACGCTTTGCTCTTCACTATACGCTCTCCCCATATATGTAATACTTCTATATTGGCAGTACGTTGAAAGTACATCCGCTAACATTAGAGTGCAGATATATAATGATAGAACGAGAAAACCAACCAACCAATGTACTCAGAATGACATTTGAAAAGAATAAAAAATTAGGAGCGGTGCAGTAACCGTCAATATTTTAGAAAATTAAATTTTAATTTAAGCCAAAAAAAAATTGTGTTTAACTTTTGAACAAAATAGTAAGGAAAAAGGAATCGTGTTGCACGCGTCAGTATGTTATACTATTTACTTAAAAATGAGCCGTATCAGGGAAAACGGGCCGCCGGTTACCACAAAGCACGCCCCAATCACGTTCAGGGAAAAATGTTTGGTTAGTTTATTTTTCTATTTTTTTAATATTTGTAATTCAAACCGCTCCTGGAGTGACTTGATAGTGGTTTGTTTGTAATAGTTCACAAATATACATTTATACTAACACAAGCAAACATTTATTTGATAGGCTGTCTCCCTTTGATTGCGTTATAAAAACACATTGTGAAGATACGTTACTATCAATATAGAAGTATTAGATATATGGCTCTCCCATTGAAACATATGCGTTTGAAATCGACGCTTTGCTCGATGCTCTTTGCCCGCCGCTCCACTATGCTTTTGGCCTAAGTATATTGCGAGTAAAGAAATTTTGATTAACATGAGATAATATTATTATGATTATGACTACTATTACTATTGTGAGCTCCTGTTATATGCCCAAACAAACATTCCCAAATTAAAGCGAATTCAGATGGGCATTTACGATCGCATGATGCAAGTGTGAAGATAATAAGAGCTGCAGAACTGAACCACTCAGGAACAATTTTTTACAAGGGCGTGTAATTTCTGGTGTGTACCAATGACCGATGATAACAAAAACGTCGAAGTCTGTCCTGCCTTTTCCAAGTTGCGTAAAGAAGCAAAGCGATTGGGTTTGGTGATCAACGAAGACAAGACGAAGTATATCCTGTCATCAAACAAAGAGTTAGAGCAGTCCCGCCTTGACACCCACATTACTGTTGCCAGTTGTAATATCGAGAAAGTAGAGAATGTCGTTTACTTGGGAACCAGCATTAACACCGATAATAATGTCAGTATGGAAATCCAATGCAGAATCACTCTAGCCGACAAATGCAACTTTGGACTGAATAGGCAATTCGGGAGTAAAGTTCTCTCTCGACGTATAAAAACCACACTCTATAAGTCACTCATCATGCCCATGCTGAGACACTGACAACATTTGATGAGACGGCTCTTGAAGTATTGGAGAGAAAGATCTTAGGGAAGATTTACAGGCCTCTGCGCGTTGGCGACGGGAGTACCGCACACGATGGAACGATGAGTTGCATGAGCTTTACAACGAAATGGACATAGTGTAGCGAATGAAAATACAGCGGCTCCGCTGGCGTGGCTACGTCGTTCGAATGGGAAGCGACGTTCCAGTTCTGAAAGTATTTAAACTAATTATTTGAGATCAGTGCACGATGGCACATAAAAAATTGCTTGAGGCCCTTGATCTATTGTCGCGGGATTTGCATGGAAACGTTCAACCATTCCGTAATGTATTGATATTGCCCTCAAGATATTTTACGCAAACATTGTCTGTAATTTCTTGATTAACACTAGATAAATGCTTACCTGAAATAGTCAACATTTTGGCTAGACGAACATACATATATACACTGCAGCCGAAGGATTTTCGCGACAAGTACTGGACATTGGGAACGGAAAGCTGCCAGCTAATGAGAGATTAAGAAGAATTGTATTGCCTGATAATTTTTGTGACTAAGGAACATCGAAAGGAGAACTGATGGAAAGAATGTTCTTAATTAAGAAAATTAATTACAGGCTCAGTGAACGAGCTATTCTTGCTGCGAAGAATAAGGATGTCTATCAACTAAATAAGAGTGGTATTGACAAGAGTCGTTGCTTGAGCTGGTCTGCTCTTTTACCAGACTGCCAGGCCACTTGCTCACTTTGGTGAACACCACTAATGTTATTCAATCTAGTATTCGAAGTGACAACTGTTTAGCTGAGGGAGAGCGGGAGACCAGGGCTGAAATCGTAACATCCGTTCACGGATCGAAAACCATACGAAAGAAAATTACGTGATACGTCTGGCAGTATAAGCTGAATGAGACAAAGACTTCGTTCACGTACGTCATAATCTGAAAAATTTGTTTTTACGTAACGAGTAATACGATATCGTATGTGGTGATTCGAGCCCAGGTTTAGAGTTGTGGTCGAGTAGGAGTAGTTGGGCAGGTAGGGATTACCTTTGCGAGTGTTTGCGTATCGAGCTCAATGAGCCCGTATGATTTATAGGTGCACATCAAGTCAGCCACGCACTTCATATGCCTGATATGCGACAGAGAAAGAGACAGAGAGAGAGAGATAAGCGGGAAGGCTGATGAAGCGGTAGCGCAAGATGTGACCGTTTCACCGTGTATTCATTGTGGGACTCCATTAGAGTAGTCATACTCTAACTGCCTTAGCCTGCTGGGCAATGAGCTGGGATTTATCAAGGGATGCATTCTGCAGAGCCCCAGTGTGGTTTGTAAGCAGTAGCTTAATACCATGCCAAAAATTACTCCGGGAGGGGAGTGTGGGTGATGCTCAAAGCACCGTGTGATAGCCAAGCTGGGTCAGCGTTGACCATAGCTGAAATGCCAGCGACTTATAACTTCACTAAGTTCAGCGAAGAGATATTTGAGAATTGCATAAAAAATGCGTACCCAATTAAACACGAGCAAAGTCCCTTTAAAAACAGGTGCATCTGTGTGTTCGCTGTTCTTTGTTTAAGCGGGAAATGCACAAGTCGCTTAAACAATAACATATGCGTTGATAAACACCGTTGTGGAAGAAGACGAACCAGTTAATTATCCAACGGAATTTTTGAACTCGATTGATCTTCCAGGGATGACTCCACATACTGAATTGAAAATAGGTGTGCCAATTATCACGTTGCGGAATATTAATCAGGTAAAACTCCTCAACGGTACGCTACTCGTAGTTAAGAAATTGATGAAGAACGTAGTGTAAGTAAAGATTTTTACGTGGCCTTTCAAAGGTGAAGAATTCCCACGATTCCGACCGATACACCATTTCAATTTTAAAGATTGCAATTCCCAATTCGATAGACATTCGGAATCACAATCACTAATGCTCAAGGTTATCCTTTGGAAAAGTGTGGTTTAGAGTGAGATGCGGATTAGTTATTAGATGTTGCGTGTTCCCGTGTCGGCAAACCAGATATCCTTGATATCAATGCAGAGAATGGAAGCACGACGAATTTGTGTGCACACAAGTACTTATTAAAAAATCAAACTCATATGGAACTTATGCTTTGTTTCGTTAATAATTTATCATCCTTGTAACAGGAATGCCACAGTAATAGTTGCTAAGTTCAGGTTTTCTTAAAACATACATACATATACATATTTTGATACAAGAAGCAGTTTCTATTCGGTTATATGCAAAATTGCCAAGTCCAAAATAATCAATGAAAATTGTATAAGCAAAAAGAATACAAAAACGTTTCATCAAGGAATTAAAATCTTGTATTGAAGTTTTTGGAAATTAAGTGCTTGAAGAAAATGAAACTTGAAAAACTGCACTTAGTTTTAGTTTTAGTTTTAGTTAGTTTTTAACATAAGTATTTACATATACTAGGTTCGTTCGCGTAGCTGTTAATTGTTCATGTTTAACCAAAACTTACAAATTTTTGCGTTCGCGTACGCAAAAAACTTGCAAAGTAGGGGAAATTGAGAGAGCAAACTGGCATTTCATTTTGAGGGGAAGCTGTTGGTTTCTGTTGGAAAAATTTTTGCCAACAGGAAAACAGCTGATCAAAAACAGCTGATTGGCATTTACGCAAATCACAAAATTGAATTTGATGGGTTGGAAGATAAAAATTACAAAATGCGATTAATTAAATTTGTAAGAAATAAGTAGTTATTTGTTTAATCAATAAACTGTGTCAGTATAACACATTGCGATGACTTTTCGTACGTTTTAAATTTTACACTTTTGTATGTAAACAAAAATTATATCAGCTGTTCGTCTAACTTGCAAGTTTCTGCAAATTTTCTGTTCGCGTACTATTTTGGATATTTCTCTCTTGTGAGAGAACTGATGACATTTCGCCGAAATTTGGCAGTTGGTTGGTTTCTGCTGGAGATTTTAAACGAACGCACCTATTGTATGTGTGTGTTTTATTCTATAGACACCTACAAAGAAAAAGAGTGGTTGGATGTTGCAAACAATTTTGAATCTCTTTGGCAGTTCCCGCACACTTAGGAGCAATTGACGAAAA
>NW_023468600.1:0-5846 GCF_013731165.1 Rhagoletis pomonella | reverse complement strand
CAAAAAACAAATAACTTAAGGCCGGTCCACATAGAACTTTGGCGTTGGCTTCGGCGTTGGCGTTGGTTTGACAGAACGCACGTTAAATGTATGCTTGCTACAATGAACGCTTGGCAGCGAATGCTTGGACCACTAAATTAAAATACTAACGACAGATAAATTAATATTTCATATCAATAATTACATTAAAAACGATATTTCTTGCCCGCACTTGATTAAAAAGGAAAAATATTTCACATAATTTTATTTATTTGCAACAGCTGACGAGCGACGCACGCGAAAAGTTGAGAGTTGGCCATCTTTTTGCTTTTTGTTGGCGTGAGCGTTGTCAAATTTTGGCTATGTGGACGGCTGCATTTGAATTCATGTATTCATAGTCAGCTGTTGAAGCGACGCCAACGCCAACGCAACGCCAAAATTCTATGTGGGCGGGCCTTTAAGGACGAGCACACCTAAAAGTTAAACATTCTAAAAATATAATTATTAACAAAAACCAACAAAACCAACAACCACATGATCAAGTTTGAATAGCAGCGGAATAGCTGCGCTTGATTGTATTGGCTTAGCAAATGAAAAAGTGGGAAAAAAGCAACGATAATTTACAAGGCGAACTTAGCAGGTGGTTAAGTTTTTATTTTCGTATCTATTTTCGTGTTTTTATTTAGTCACGGGTAGAACATCGTAGCGTCACATGTGTCGCTACTCTCTTGAGCGCTGACCCTATGCGACCACTAACGTAAAGTTTATGGCGGAGGTAAGTTTCTAATTCTGTTTTTAAGTTTGAAGTCAAAATTATGTTTTTGTTTTTTTACGTTAATGATAATAGAGTACTTTAATATTTTTGATAATACACAATTCGTTTTTTTATTTGTTACAAATACTTTTGTCCACACTTTTATTGGGGTCACTCGGGACCCCATGCGATTATTTGTGTGATTTTCTGAATGCGCCTAATTCCGGGTTAAGTTGGGTCGCCCGCGGCCACACCTCTACAGTGGAGGGAGTAGTCCACAGTGGTTGTAGTACTACTGCCAGACACGGCTTGCCAGCAACTGTGCCATAGTCCTAGAATACTCGGACCAGGAAAGCGCGGTCAGCCTGGCCAAGTCACTGTTAAATGGGGGTGACCAGCACTACATCCTCAAGATAAATAAGACTGCCTATATGCTCGAACCGGCTAATAGAGGTGAACAAGCGACATATATTGGACCCACGTCCAGTTTCTTGACCTAACTCTCTTCACGATTAGTCGTACGAACGTTGATAACTGGAGGGTGCTGCAGGCACCGTCGTGGTTCGGATCGCAAATCTAGCTGGAAGAAACTATTTAAACAAAAATTCTTTGATGGATTGTTACACCGCTTCTTATCCAGGGGATTTTTGGGTTGATGATTACGAAGCTGTTAAGAGTTTGTCGATTCGAAGAATAAATACTAAGCCGCAGACTATATCTGATTTAGATTTATTGAAAAGATTCTCGCTAGTACAAAGTAAACATAATGTCTACAGCTAGGTTAGCTGCGATAGTATATGTTTCTTACGTCAGATGAAATCAGGGATGGTAAACCCAACCGAGCAGGGTCGCATTTTCTCGGACTTCGAACATTCCGCCCAACTTGAGCGTGGACTGAGTGGTTCCTTCCTGTAAATCCATTGGGTCCATCTTGATGGGTAGAACCGAGATCTTTGATAGAGGTCCTTTAATAAGACTGGTTTGCGTCCTTATAGTAACCACACGAACTACTCCGTCTTCTCCTGCGTGAGTATCGGTTATACGACCAAGAATCCAGCACTTCGGTGGCAACCGTTCGTCTCGTACTAAAACGAGTTGGCCGCAAACGATATTTGGTTGTTGCGTGCGCCATTTATTTCTACTGGAGTGTGGCTTGGGTGCCACCATGAAGAGTGCGCTGATGAGCTTGTCTAATGACCAACATGGTGAGATGATTATCCTTTGGTAGAATGACAGGGTGTCGCTCTGAGACTGGAAGATTTGCGTTCGTCAAGCGACCGCCGACGCACAACAATCCATTTTTGTCTAACATGGGATTTAGCTTCAACAGTTTGCTCCTCTTGTTGACTGCTTTATGTAGTATCATTGAGAGCTGCGATGTCGCTCTTGAACGTGATAGCTTGTACGCGCTTGATCCAAAATTTCATGGCAGCCTCGCGCTCGCTCCACAAACACATCATTCCAGTCTCATGGGCCATACCTCGCGAGGCCCGTATCACTCGGAAACACCAAGCAGTGATTACTAACAGTCTTTCAAGCGTCGAATAGTTTTCCAGGATTAACCAATCAGACGGAATGTACGTGCCGTTGTAGCTTGCACAGGTTTGGATTCGGAGAGCTTTTCTGGTGCCTTTAGCAAAGGCTGTGGCCAACTGGCTTCTGGTTGGCTAAGGCAGGAGGGCCCATGCCACCATAGGTGATGATCTACAAGCTGTGCCATGGTCAGTCCTCGTGAGGCACAATCAGCAGGATTGTCGGCCGTGTTAATATAACGCCAGTCGCTTACAGTAGTCGCCTCTTGTATCTGGCTAACACGATTCGACACGAACCCTTTTAGCGCTCCTGAATCGGATCGTATCTACCATATTGTAGTCGTAGAGGCTGACCACATATAAGTAGATATAGAGGATAGGTTAAGCGTATCTCTTACCTTTTTCATCAGGCGAGCAACAAGTACGGCTGCACATAGCTCGATCCGTGGTACTGTAACTTTCTTTAACGGTGCCACTCGTGTTTTCGACATCAATAGGTGAATGTGGACGGATGATTAAGCGACAACGTTTAAGTACACTACAGCGGCGTATGCGTGCGTAGATGCATCTGCAAAGGTATGAAGCTCATAGGTTTCATTTTGCTGGGATATATTAAGCCAGCGTGATATGCGTACTTCTGGAACTGTCTTAAGCTCGTTGCGAAAAGATATCCATTTCGTCTGCAAGTCTTCCGGCAGATTTCCATTCCAATCTAGGTCTGTTAACCACAATTTTTGAATAAATATTTTCCACGAATAATTACAGGCGCCAAGAACCCAAGTGGGTCGAACAGCTTAGCCACGTCAGACAGCAGTTGGCGCTTTGTAAATGTGGTTACCGTGTAATCAAGCTTTAGTGCGTAGGTCAAACAATAGTCTTTGATAGCCCAGACGAGTCCTAAGGTATTGTACTCTCCCTCTAGCTGAAACTCCCTTGAAGATTTAGTTTGAATATCAACAGGATCAATGATTTTCAGCACAGCGCTTGAGTTGGAATTCCACTTTCGCAGGGTGAAGCCACCTGCGCGAAGAAGGCCTTTCAGTTCTCGACGTGGTCTGGAAGCATCCTCGAGACTGTCTGCCCCCGTTAGAACATCATCCACGTAGAACTCATCAAGCAAAATCTGAGCAGCGTCAGGAAAGTTGCAGCGTTCGTCAGCAGATAGAGTGTGCAATACTTTAATGGCCAGGTATGGCGCGCAGTTGGTACCATAAGTGACAGTTTTTAATCTGAAATGTGTTGGTTCTCGATGCGAATTAGGTCGCCAAACAATACGCTGCAAATCAGTATCTCTCTCGTCCACCAAGATCTGACGGTACATCTTGCCGATATCTCCAGTGAGCGCAATTCGGTATAGACGCCAATTTAGTACAACAGCAGTCAGGTCGTTCTGTAACTTAGGACCAGAGTATAAGCAATCATTACCACTGTTGCATCGTCTTGAGGCGTTGAAGACCACCCTTAATTTCGATGTGCTGCTGGATGTTTTCCAGACGCCGTGGTGGGAGAGATAACAGATGGGCGTTGAACACTCTTCTTCCCTAGTAATGCTCACCATATGTTGCAATGATGCGTACTCGTTGATAAATTCTTCGTACATATCTCGCATGACCGGATCTCGAGATAGACGTCGATGAAGATGATCGAGGAGAACAATCGCATCATGGTGCGTAGCGGCCAATTGCGTTAGATTAGAATCCGGTTTGACTGGTAGTCGCACAATATAACGACCGCCTGCAGCTCGACGCGTAGTGCAGTTGAAGTAATTCTGGACGAATCGATCATCTTGCGTTAGTGCGGGCGTTAAATTAAGCTCTTCCAACTCCCAAAAGCTGCGAAGTGTTCGGTCGAGATCGAGTTGAGTGTGATAGCAGTCAATCACATCCCGTGGCGTCACGAGAGATTGATTAGTAGAACTGCCGAAAATCACCCAACCTAACAGTGTACAGTGGAGGATGGTTCCGTGCGCAGAAGTGGAAAACTTTTGACTGCCATTCACCTGGGAGTGGCCAGAAGCGATTCTTGTGCGTACGGTTCAAATCGCAGCTCACAACGTCCGGATATTTATATCCACGTATCCTCTGGGTAGCAACCAAACACCCGTTTGGGAGCGAGCTAAAGTGAGAAGGCGTAAAACTTCGCGTGCGCTGGGTTTGGGTCCCGCCACGTTAAAACTCCGCCCAATGAAAAATTCCAACAAGCCTCGGATGAGACCCCCTTTTTCTGATGACGACCACGGCAAACGTATAAAGGACTATGATTTAAGGGTATGCACCTGGAATATCCGGACCCTTAATGGGGAAGGTGCCTCTGCCCGGCTGGTTGATGTCCTCGGGAAGACAAAGGCTGACATCACCGCCATCCAAGAAATGCGATGGACGGGGCAAGGTAAAGTAAGCGTGAAGCCTTGCGACGTCTACTACAGTTGCCACGTAAAGGAGCGCAAATTCGGTGTTGGATTCGTGGTAGGAGATAGACTCCGTCGCCGAGTACTGGCGTTCACCCCGGTGGACGAACGTCTAGCCACAATCCGCATCAAAGCTAGATTCTTCAACATCTCGCTCATCTGCGCCCATGCCCCGACGGAAGAGAAGGATGAGGCGTCCAAGGATCTCTTCTATGAGCGCTTGGAACGTACATATGAGCGCTGCCCCCGACACGATGTCAAAATCGTGCTTGGCGATTTTAATGCCAAGGTGGGCAAGGAAGGGATCTTTGGCGCCACTGTCGGAAAATTCAGCCTCCACGACGAAACGTCCGATAACGGACTGAGGCTGATCGACTTCGCCGGGGCCCGAAATATGGTAATATGTAGTACTAGGTTCCAGCATAAGAACATCCACCAAGCTACATGGCTGTCTCCGGATCGAAAAACGAGAAACCAAATCGATCATGTTGTGATAGACGGAAGGCATGCTTCAAGCGTTTTGGACGTACGTACACTCCGAGGGCCAAACATCGACTCGGACCACTATCTCGTTGTAGCCAAGATACGCACCCGCCTCTGTGCAGCAAAAAATGTGCGGCCAACAATGCAAGGAAAGCTTAACGTCGAAAAGCTGCAATCACAACAGACGGCCAATCTATTCGCCACTCGACTCACACACCTGCTCTCTGAGAGCACTCTTCAACAATAGCAGCAGTGGAACCACATTTCCCGATCATTAAGTACCGCCGCCGAAGAAGTAGTTGGATTTCAGCGAGCCCGAAAGAACAACTGGTACGGTGAGGGATGTCAAGAAGCCGCAGAGAAAAAAGATGCCGCCTACAGGGCCACGCTGCGATCGGGCGCAACGCGAGCCATGTGGGACCGTTATAGGGAACTGAAGAAGGAAGCGAGACGTATTTGCCGCAATAAGAAGAGAGAGGCCGAAATACGTGAGTGCGAAGAGCTTGAGATGCTGGCCGACAGGAAGAATGCCCGAAAATTCTACCAGAGGGTTAGGCGACTTACGGAAGGTTTCAAGACCGGGGCGAACTCCTGTAAGAACAACAATGGCGACCTAGTGACCGATGTCCAGAATATACTTAAATTGTGGAGGGAACACTTTTATAACCTACTGAATGGTAGCAGCGCTGAA
>NW_023468599.1:5339-5846 GCF_013731165.1 Rhagoletis pomonella | reverse complement strand
ATAATTTGATACCTTAGCAAGAGGTGTGCTTTCAGAATAAACTAACTAACTATGAAGCACCACCAAAAATAAATGAAAACTTTCATAAATTCAAATAATTTCCTGTAATCAACGACCTAAACTCAAGCCAATGTTTCATTAGTGGACCCTTGTGGCCATGCGAAGCGAATTCCCGCGGTTACTTGCTGTTGCTTTTTAAGTACATAATTCCTTTTTTTTTTTGTACACACAAAAATGTGTGCATACATTTTGTTATTATCAATGCAAAGGGCCGTGACAAATTTTACTGGGCTGAAAGAACTTTTAAATTTTCATTGTATAAGTTTCAGACGTATACATATCCAGATTTGAATAGAGTTTTGGTAAGGAGGTGCTCTACGATCTAACTAAGATCTAACTAAAAGGATATTTAAAAAACACATTTGGGTTCTTGTGGCTTTTACATAGGTATGTACATATAGTTCTATTCATCGGCGTAGCCAGAAAGAAATTTAGGGGGGGGGGGGG
>NW_023468599.1:0-5239 GCF_013731165.1 Rhagoletis pomonella | reverse complement strand
GGGGGGGGGCTCGACCCTATTAAGCTGGCATTTCAGGGTACTATTTTGTATATATGTAAGGAAAATTTCAAAGTTAGGGAGGGGCTCGAGCGCCCCCCCAGCCCCAACCTGGCTACGCCCATGGTTCTATTCTTCTATTTTCAAAAGTGAGGTGTGAAATGACAGGGCTTGGCCTGTAGATGTGCAATAAAGTTTTCTTATTTTTGAAAAGGGTTGCCACCTGTTACAAATTTTATTAAAATTATTTAATAAGTTAAATGAATTAGATATTACGGGAAAATTTCCCAATACGGAACCCGGCTTTAAAAAAAAACAAAAATGAGGGGGTTTAGAGCGACTTTTTGTGATTGTAAATCTGAAAACCCCACCCTCCGGAGGCTTATAGTTTTTATGAAAATTGAATTTTAAGTTGCAAAAAATGTCAACTTCAACCTCACTTTTTGCTTTGTAAACCAATTGTACTACAATGTCGATGCTGCCACACAACAAAAAATGCCCAAAAAAAAGCACTGAAAACGAGAAACAATAAAAACGGGCATTGTAATTTTTTTTTAATTAAATATCGATGTATTGATAAAAAAAAAAGTGATTCAGTCTAAAATCGAGAGATTTTGTAATAAAAATGTTAACTTAGTTATTTATCGAAGTATTGATTTTTATGGGAAAAGCGGCGCAGGCGAAAATTTTTAATAAAACATCGGACGATTTTTTATTAATAATTTTCATTATTTATCGAATTATTGATTTTTATGAAAAAAGCGCCGCAGGAGAAAATTTTGAATAAAAAATCACGCTTTTTTTTATTAAAAATTTTCATTATTTATCGAAGTATTGATTGATTGAAAATTTGGTCACGTCGTAGGCATGGACAGAACTCTGAAAGTATTCAACGGGGGCCGCGATGCTGATAACAGAGAAGGCCGCCTACGCAGAGAGAAGTTCTGCGCAAAAATACTTCCACCCTTCTTTTCCGGTAACACAGAAAGGAGAGTTCTACTTAGTAAGGGTTATAATCCCTAAGCGCGGCCGAAGGCCGCCTACGCAGAAAGAAGTTCTGCGCAAAAATACTTCCGGCCCCCTTTTCCGGCAACACAGAAAGGAGAAAGACCAGGTGGAGAAGGTTTTGCAGTTTTTCGGAGTTTCCTGTGGAAACTGGTTGTACCATACTTTTACAATAACGTTATTTTGATGGTTTTTGATTATTACTCCCGTCAAAATATATATGTATATTTTATTTCGGAAAATAGTCATATTTCTAATTTTGCATACATGGCAGTGGTCACCGCGCTGTATGAAAAAGTGTATTGTCGTGAATTCAACAGTATTCGCACGGAAAAATATTATATACAAAGTACCGTTGATTTTTGGTATTTTTTACATATAATATAATTTTTTAACATACAAAATGTGTAACACCCCCAGAAAAAATTGCAAAAATTAGGAATATTTTTAGCCACTTGCTACTTGCAATTTGTCCTATTATAATTTAAGAGCAATAAAACTGCCTACCTAAAATTTTTCTAAAAGTTCTGAATAAAAATTTTGACATTTTTGGTGAATATTTTTTGCATTTTTATAATTTTTGTACCAATTTTGATATGCCCATTTATATGTAGTTAAATACACTGTACGACAAAAACAAACAAATTTCAAAACACGCGAAGCAATCATATACTCACGAAACTATGGACCAAATATAGTAAAACTCTGACGTCAGGATTTTTTAAACGGAATTTATAATTTAAAGGATGTGATTAATTCCAAAAATTATTTAAAAAATTTAGTGCAATGTAGAATAAAAATTAGGGTACCAAATGAAAGAGAAAAGTTTTTAGAATTGAAAAAGTTTTGTGGGTTCACAAGGACGAATAGGTATTGAAAATGCCCTTTTAATCAATTCTATTTTTTAAAGCTAATAAAATAATAAGGGCGAAGTTCGAGAATGTTGTTGAGTTTATATTAGTCCTTAACATATATATATATATTTTTTTAAATAAATGTTGCAAAATTTCAAAGTTATTCTAGGACAAAATTTAAAAAGGATATTTAATCTGCTTTCATACTACCGAATTTTCTCTTTAATTCGATGCCCCTACAGCTTTTCTAAGTACATTGCACTGAATTTTTAAAATCATTCTTTGAATTACTCATATTTTTCAAATTTCCAAGTCCTATTAAAAAAATCCTGACTTAAGGGAGACATATTCAAAAAATAAATTAAAAAAATAAAAAACATTAGGCAAATTCATCTAAACGCGTAAATGCCTCGTAACCATGTAAACCTCATAAACTTAATTTGGTATGGAAAATCGGTAACATAAGGCATTTCTATTATTGCCACCAGTGCAAATTACAAACCCGAAAATTCTGTGATTCTTGCCAATAGTCCCGCAATTTTCGTGACTTAAAAAGACCGAAATCCCGGGATACCATGGATAATATCCCTAGTGTATGTACATAAATATGTACTTACCGCTTCAATTTTCGCGCGACAAACTTTTTAAAAATGAAGTAAATCAATACTAATTGTTATTAGTAGAGCTGGGATACTTACGCAAGTGAATATTTTTACTTAACATCACAGAAAGTCCGGACCTGGGTATGAACTCATTATAGGAGAAGTGAGTTAATTTGGTCTTATTATGTTTTGCATATTTTCACATATTTTGCTTGTTTGCATTTTTGCTTATTTTTGTATATATTTTGCATATTTCCTATAAATAAAGTATTATAAGCATACCACCTCGACGGCAACCCTTGTTAACTCCGCACGTGACATATTGACCTCCAAACTGGCACGTAGGGCAGCGGTTAAATTAACCACCGCCTCATCAATGGCTTGAGTAGCATCCGAGGTGGCGTTATGGTTCGGCCAGTCCGTTTTTTATCAGGTTTCGTATTGGCGCAGAGCAAATAGCGTCACAGCCAAGGTAAAACTCGATGTACCTGCGTTCCAGTTTAAGATTGACCACCATAACCGAGAGTTAGATAAGGTAAGACCAATCAGTTCCTATCTTCTAGGCGTAAAAAATGTTGGCTTAGAGCCCACATTCAAGATACTAAGCCCACTTGACAGAATATACTCGGAAAAAGAACTTTAATTAACACGATGTGTAAAATTGCATATATTAAGTGAGGAAAACGCTTACATCTCTTAATATGCGTAAACTTAAACAACATTTTTTTATAGTGTACGTGTTCGATAAATGTAAATAGTGTACATGTACATTCCTATTTATATGTATGTACGAGTAAGGAGCTCGCTAATTCCTTCTGAGCCTATTCATCACCTCTTGCCCTATTGAAGTTAAATGTAAATTGTATTTAAATAGTACTCCCATACATATGTATGTGGATAAAGCCTTTTCACATCTCCATGTTTATAAGTTTTAAGTATTTACTTAATCAGCGCACTGCATTAAAGTGTTCATTAGGGCGGGTCGAAAATCGAATTTTTTTCAAATCCCTTGATAATAGTGAAAATATAAGTATTGTATCATAAAGTCAACAACAAGCCTTTAAAATATTAGTATTTTATTTTAATTGGAAGAGCCCGCGCATCTACCCCCAAGTGCCACTCAGCATACTAGTCGAATAAGGCCGATTCTTGTTAAAAATTCTGTGTTCCGCAAAAAGGTTTTGTGCATGTATTAGCTAATGAATCCCCTAACGGACAAGATAAAATCAAATATCATTTCTCGCAGCCATTTAACTTATAGTTAATCTCGAACTGGCCTATGGTCAAAAGATGCAAAGAACAGCATTAATATTTCTGGGATGCATTTAGGTCGCTGGTTGCAAATATTCTAATCTTTTTTTAACATTAGATATAGTATGCGAATTTTTTCAAATTTAGGAACAATTTCTGAAACTCTAATATAAAAGCCGTTATTTTCCATCACCGTGGAAAAATATTATTTATGAAAATTAATATGGAAACACTGAACAGGCACAACTTCTACAAACATTAATTAGTTTACCTATGTTTATGCATACATTACAAAAAATGCAAACATAGGAAGTTGACAGAAATTTTTGCTCAACATTTTATTTATTTTTAAACAACTTTTTTATAATCTGAACGATTTTAAATCAGTAACAGTAAGTCTCGCCTTCAATTTGGTAATTGTTACTTACCGATCGAGTAATATTTACCAAAGTTATATCGAAAAACTTAGGTGGATCTCTAGTTTTT
This sequence comes from Rhagoletis pomonella, assembly GCF_013731165.1. NCBI lineage: Eukaryota > Metazoa > Arthropoda > Insecta > Diptera > Tephritidae > Rhagoletis > Rhagoletis pomonella. The sequence goes on along the minus strand of NW_023468599.1, from coordinate 1,044 downwards.
TTCTGCGAAAATGTCTCTTCAATTGTATACATAAATAACTTTTAAATAAAAGAACCGGATTACAAAAAATGTGCCAGGGAGCAGGGTTGTTGCGAATATTATTCCGAAATAAAAGTTCTTTCCGGATAATAAACAAGCCGCTTATCCAAATTAAACAAGTTTGGTATCAAATGAAAGAGGATTTAAATAGCTTTAAAACTGTAATATCTAAACGAAGAAAGCACATATTGAAAAATATTTCAATAAAAAATGTTAACTAATTACCATAAAACAAATCTTGTGTCAGGTACATGCATTTCTTTCGTATTAAATTATAAAAAAATATAAATAGAGGTCGTTCGCTATTTCTGTTTAAAAGCTATTTCAGTCCTCCTTCATATGATAACAAATTTGTTTAATTAGGACAGGCGGTTCGTTTATTAAGCGGAACGGACTTTTATTTCGGAAAAATATTCACAACAACCCTGCCAGGGAGTAACTTTTTTCGTTCAAGCTGAATGCAAGGCAATATCAATGGGCAAATCTAAAAAACCGGTAACCTTGGTGTTATTTAGCTTTATTTTCACTGTTGGAAACTATATCAAGCTGGTTGCTTTTGGATTCAATTCACTGACGTATACTTGAAGCCTCAAAAAAAATTTGGATCAACTTGCTGCATAACTTTTGAATTATAGGTGTTTAAATTTAAAAAAATAATGAAAACAAGTGAATTTTTTATGTAATTTTTAAGAGGAGCAAAATTAATTATATCATAACTTTTGAAGCACACCATATTCTGACTTGAAATTTAATGGGCATTTAGCACTTATGTGTATACTTCATATGTAGTAGGTAAGAAAAGTGTGCATTACAAAATAACGAAATGGCAAGTAAGTCAAAGTCTGTAACTCCACGTTTCACAATTTTCAAAATTTTTATAAACATTTTTTATAAAATTTTGAAGCATTTTATTTTAAGAACTTCTTAAGTATGTGTTGTATTCTACAAACAATTACGAATAATTTGATACCTTAGCAAGAGGTGTGCTTTCAGAATAAACTAACT
>NW_023468598.1:0-5846 GCF_013731165.1 Rhagoletis pomonella | reverse complement strand
TAGGAAGACCTCCGCTCGGCTGCTGTCCGCTACGATCGGTCGTTACATTTTTTGGCGCCCAACGTGGGGCAACGCAAGTTTGGAAGTATAAAAGCATTTTTGCTAAACGAACTTCTTTGTTAAAGATCCGAAAACGAAAATATTCTGACTTGTTTTGCTCTTGAATCCGGTAGTAATAAAGTTCAATTCCAACAGTAAATACAGATTTTCCATTTGTGCAAGGTTCTTGGATTTGATAGAAGGATTTTTCAGTATAGGGTTCTTAACCAAATATTGTGACCTCTTGAAAAGTTTCTGGACTCTGGACAATAGTATAGGTTCCTTTTTTTTTTTTGGCCAAGTGCATTTACGCAATTGATTTGTTATATTGTATGATTCATTTGTTCTTTTCTGGTAGGATTTTTCTACATTTTTTTGGCGTTGACTCCGAAAATGTTTACCACCGGAAACCGAACTTTAATTAAAAAAAAAAAAAAAAAATTTGTTGTTTGTAACATTCGCAGGACTTTTTGAATTCCGGCATTCGCTCCGGATGGCAAACCGCGAAGAAGTTAACCATTTCCTTCGTGGTAGTCGTATTTATTATTGTTAGTTTGATTCGTTCTTATTTTTTTTGTGCTTATAACGTTTTTTTTTTCTTTCTAAAATTCTGGAATACGGATTCCGACTCAGAGAAAACCTCAGATATTCCGTCCGAAAGTTAGAAAGCAACGTCTGTGTTTATTTTTTTCTCGCTTGGTTAAATTACATCAATAGCCCAATTTTTATTTTCCATGTCTTTCAACTCAGCACTGATTTTCAGTACAAACCTGCATTACTTGAAAAAAACCCCTGTTTTACCGACGAGGAAACGATATCCTACAATCAGATATTTTTGATTTTTTTTTTACATTTGGAAGGGTGTTCAAAATGCCAGTTACACGGAGTAATGAAAATCTTCCCGGACTGTCGGCCGTTGCCATCGAGGCATGCAATTGCACAATTTGTCAGCAAATTATGACCGAAAGCGATGATTGTGTTATCACTTTATGTAATCACGTGTACCATAGAGAATGTATTTCGAAATGGCTGAAAGAACAGAATGAGTGTCCTTGTTGTAAAAGGCTCTGTCACATCAAGGATTGCTTACCGATAACAATTAAAGAGCAAGGTCAAACCTTGCAAAACAAACCCGGTTCCAATTATCGAAAACGTGGAGCAGGACATAGGCAAGTAACCCGTAGTTATCGTAGTACCCATAGTCCCGCATCTAAGTCGCTAAACGAAGGCAAAAGTCGACAAATAGCCCACGCTTCAACTTCACAAAGCTTACCTCTGCCTTTAATTGATGTAGATGCAGATGGTAACCTTGCGTCTAACGTGAATCAAACGCCTCGTAACCCCGAGATAAACAATCGAAATCCGAGTGCTGAAGTAGACTACAATCGTGTATCTCAAATCGTTGAAGAAAGTGTTACTAGAATGTTGGCTGGATTAAATCTGAATCAGTTGAGGACTGCGAATCAGTCATATAGTCGTCAGTCTGAGCGAGAGTTTAGGGATAGTAGCCAAGGTAACATTCACAGTAGTCAAAGTTTTCGCCTAGATAAAGTAGTGAATATTATACAGAATTGGAACATTAAGTACGATGGATCAGCAGACCACTTGACGGTTGAAGAATTTTTGTATCGGGTTCGAGCCCTCACTAGTGCTCATCTAAACGGTGACTTCAATTTACTTTGTAAGCACATACCTCTTCTTCTTACCGGAAAGGCAAGAGATTGGTACTGGCGTTTCCACAAACAGAATGATGTCATTGAATGGCAAGATTTTTGCGCGGCAATTAGGTTTCAATATAAAGACTATAGATCTAATTTTGACATTAGGGAACAGATAAGGAGCCGTAAGCAGAAGCCCGGTGAGACCTTTGAGACGTTTTACGATGACATCGCGTTAATGTGCGATCGACTCTCCGTTCCTATGGACGAGGAAGAGTTAATAGAAATATTAACCCGGAACCTTAAACCCGAAATTAGACACGAACTATTGTATGTTAATATCCGCTCAATTGCGAATTTGAGAAAACTTTGCCAGATGAGGGAGAATCTTTTATCGGACGAATCCTACCGCCAGAGTCAGCTAACCCGGAAATCACCAACCATTAACAGTAGGCGAAATATTGCTTGTGTAGAAGAACTTCCTCTTCTGGATAGAGCAGAACCATTAGAATCTGAAGTGGAAGTCGCAGCAGTACAGCAAGCTAGCGTAGGCAAATGTTGGAATTGTGCTCAAGAGGGTCACAATTGGCAAGATTGCTTGGCAGAACGCAATATATTTTGCTATGGCTGTGGGGAACCAGAAACCTATAAGCCGCAATGCCAAAAGTGTGCATCTCGTCGCTCGGAAAACCTAAAGAGGGGTGCGGTTCGACCGTCTCGGACGCACCCAAACTAAATCTTACAAACTGTACAAAGTCTACTCAATTGCCATCAATACAAACCGATTCCGACATTTGTAGCAATTTTCCGCATCACCTGCCTTACCATGAACGGTTGAAGAATTATTTACAAGTAAGACAGAGAATATTTACCGAACCCTTAACTGCCAATACCAAAAGAAATACTGTGAGAATACGAAATTATTTCAAACATGTTAAACCGACACGGAAACTTTTGCTTTCGGCAGTGTTCGAAGACAAAATTGATCATCGATTGTACGCGCAGATTAGATTCTTAGACTTTGACGAGGTAGGACTGCTGGATACCGGAGCCAACGTTTCCTGTATAGGATCAACCTTGGCAACCACCGATTTTTCAAAATATCCACAATTTCATTCTTTTAAAGCCAGCGCTAAAACCGCAGACGGCAAACCACATTCGGTCATCGGTTACTTAAAAGTGAATGTTGAATATCAAGGCGTTAAGAAGATATTAAAATTTGTTGTTATTCCCACTCTTGCAAGCCGAGTTATATTAGGTATTGATTTCTGGAAAGAATTCAACTTAGCACCAGGACTGATTTCTTCGATTTCCGCTGACAATACCACAGCCGGAGGAGAAGGTATCCTTGATAATAGCAGTCACATTGCTGATCCAGTAGATAGTTATAAAGTACCTCTTACGGACAGGCAGAAGCAACAGCTAGAATTTGTAAAAACAATGTTTCCGAGTTTTGAAAGTCAAGGTCTAGGACGCACGTCGTTAATCAAGCACAACATTGACATAGCTGATGCCAGGCCGATCAAACAAAGATACTACCCTGTGAGCCCTAACGTAGAGAAACTGATGTTTGATGAGGTAGATCGAATGCTTGATTTAGGCGTTATTGAACCCTCTACTAGTCCTTGGAGTTCGCCAATGCGCTTAGTCGTAAAACCAGGGAAAGTTCGTTTATGCCTAGATGCTAGGAAGCTAAACGATGTAACGAAGAAAGACGCGTACCCGTTACCAAGCATCGAAGGGATTTTTGCTCGGTTGCCTAAAGCCAACATTATCACTAAGCTTGATTTGAAAGATGCTTATTGGCAAATTGAATTAGATGATGATTCAAAACCATTGACAGCATTTACCATACCAGGTAGGCCGTTATACCAATTTGTAGTTATGCCTTTTGGGCTATGTAATGCCCCATCAACAATGTGCAGGCTGATGGATGAAATTATTCCGCCCGAGCTTCGCTATTGTGTGTTTGGCTACCTGGATGACCTCTGCATTGTATCCGAAACTTTTGAGTCTCATTTAGCTATCTTAATACGAATCGCCGAACAATTTAAAAAAGCTAATCTTACCCTGAACATAAACAAAAGTCAGTTTTGTGTCACCAAAATAAATTATCTAGGATATGTGATCGGAAGTGGTGGAATTTCAACCGATCCAACGAAAATTGATTCCATTTTGTCATGGCCTGTTCCGAAAAATCTGAAGCAAGTACGAGGTTTTTTAGGAATATGCGGTTGGTACCGACGGTTTATTGAAAACTTTGCGGCAATAACCTTTCCTATAACCGAAGTTCTTTCGACCAAGAAAAAATTTGTTTGGACACCCGAGGCACAAACTGCATTTGTAAAGTTAAAAAAATTATTAACGTCTGCTCCTATTTTGCAAAACCCAGACTTTTCGAAGAAATTTATTCTCCATTGCGACGCCAGCAATTATGGTATTGGGGCGGTATTAATTCAGTTATCAGATGAGGGTATGGAAAAACCAGTCGCCTTTATGTCGAAAAAATTGAACTCCGCACAAAGAAACTATAGTGTAACTGAACGCGAATGTCTAGCCGCCCTGCTGGCAATTGAGAAATTTCGGTGTTACTTGGAACTGCAAGAATTTGAAGTAATAACCGACCATTCGAGTCTGGTCTGGCTAATGAGACAACAAAACCTAAGTGGACGTCTGGCTCGATGGGCGTTAAAGCTGCAAGGCTATAAATTTACTATATCGCACCGAAAAGGGAAAGAAAATGTTGTTCCCGACGCCTTGTCGAGAATGCCAGAAGAACCAGACATCGCCGCTATTGACGTAATTGGACCGGAAATAGATCTTGATTCTCCAGCGTTTTTTGACGAAGATTATAAGAAACTGACCGCAAAAATAGAGTCGGAACAAGATAAGCTACCAGATCTGCGAATTATAGATAAGTTTGTGTATATTCGTACTGAACATAGTACGGGGGATCCATCCCAAGATGAACAATCATGGAAATTATGGGTACCAGAAAACCTTCGGGAAGACGTTATTAAACGAGCGCATGATTGTGTAATTGCTGCACACGGCGGTATGACTAAAACTATAGAACGCATTCGGCGATGTTTATACTGGCCAGGTTTAGTAAAGCAAGTACGTGACTATGTACGAAAATGCGAAGTCTGCAAAACTACCAAAGCTCCTAATGCCACTCTTCGTCCGCCTATGGGAAGCCAAACGACCTCGTTGCGCCCCTTTCAGCGACTATATGTCGACATTTTAGGTCCATATCCTCGCAGTAGGAAGGGAAATGTCGGACTATTAATAATAGTAGATCATTTCAGCAAGTTTCACTGGCTTTGCCCATTACGTAAATTTAGTACTAACGCAATTCGTGAATTTTTGCTGAAGGAAATTTTCCATTCTTTTGGGGTACCTGAGACTCTAGTAAGCGATAATGGCGTTCAGTTCAAGTCAAATGATTTTAATGCTTTTTTAACAGAGTACGGAATTAACCACGTTTATACCGCATTGTATGCACCTCAGAGTAATGCGTCCGAACGCGTCAATCGTTCGTTGATTGCTGGGATACGTGCGTACATAAAAAACGACCACAAACTGTGGGACGAACATCTGAGTAGCATTTCTTGTGCTCTTAGAACATCGATTCACCAAACAACCAAACGTACTCCATATGAAATTTTATTTGGCTTTAACATGGTCACGCATGCGTCACAATATCGCTTACTGAGAGATTTGGGTATGTTAGAGGAATCGAACTGTGCTATTCAGCTTTCCGATAGAACAGCCCTGTTAAGAAGCGATATTCAAAACAATATGAAAAAGGCATACGAACGAAATGCGGAACAGTACAACTTACGTTCGAAACCCGTTTCCTTTCAAATAGGACAAGAAGTTTATAGGCGAAACTTTTCCCAAAGCGACTTTTCGAAAAACTTTAATAGCAAACTCAGCCCAAAATTTCTCAAAGCGAGAGTTAAAGAAAAGTTAGGCAGTCATTATTATTTGTTAGAAGACTTGCAAAGACGAGTCATTGGTACCTTCCACGCAAAAGATATCCGGCAATAAACCGATTCCGGCTAACATGCCGAATCGAAGATTGCATGTTATCCGGTTTTGTAACGTCACAAATATAATTTTAACATTCCTAACGTCATTTGGAAA
>NW_023468597.1:0-5847 GCF_013731165.1 Rhagoletis pomonella | reverse complement strand
GATGTGAAAAAATGCGAAATGGGTTGCCAACGCGACCTTTCGCAACATCCCCCTCCGTAAATCTCATGCGGGTACGTGCTTGACGTTTACTACACTTTTCTCAGCCTCGATGTCCAATTTCGCCAACTTCACTATCGGCCGCGTACATAATCCGTTCACTGTCTTCACTACTGCGCTACGGGCTTGCCCGTCATTACCAAAATGAAGGTCAGTCACTACTCCCTTAGGCCACGAATTTCGCTTGGAGTTTTCATCCACGATGACTACTATGTCATTCAATTTGATTGGAGTCGCCGGTGGCTGGTACCATTTTGGGCGTCTGGTAAGACAAGGTAGATATTCCCGAATCCAACGTCTCCAGAATTGGTCGGCCAGTTGACTGGAAATTCGGTAGTTTCTTCGGAGTCCAGATGCGGAGTTATCGTTGCTTGTTATCTCACGAATGCCGCTAGAGCTTCCAAGAAGGAAATGGTTTGGCGTAAGAGCTTCGTGCTCACCAGACTCGAGCGGAACGTAGGTCAGTGGCCTCGAGTTCAGAATGTTTTCGACGTCGGCTAAAACCGCCCTTAGCACCTCCTCACGCAAGCCTGCACCTGGCAGAATGTCCATTAAAATTGATTTCGTTGAGCGGATCATCCGCTCCCAAGCTCCTCCCATATGCGGTGAAGCAGGCGGTATAAAGGACCACTCAATTTCAGGATGCCTTTTCTCTATGTCTTCCGACGATATCTTCTCAATCTCATTTAAAAGCATCCTACTAGCGCCACGGAAGTTAGTGCCGTTGTCCGATATAATTCGCTTCGGTACACCGCGGCGACTCACGAACTGTTTGAAAATCAGAAGAAACGACTCAGTAGACAGAGACGACGTGATCTCAATATGAATCGCGCGAGTGGTGAGGCATGTAAATAAGGCGCCCCAACGCTTTTCGCACCTTCGACCGACAGCCACGTCGATGGGCCCAAAATAATCCACCCCTGTGAAGGTGAAAGGTCTGGTAAAAGGTGACACTCGTTCCGTAGGTAGATCACCCATTTGAGGCGGTCGTGGATAAGCCTTGCGATTACGGCACGTTTGACATTTGGCAGCACATTCTTTCACCAGCCTTTTCAGCGCAGCTATGCAGAACCTTTGCCTCATCTCATTAACAACGATTTCATTGTGATGGTGGTGGAACTTTCGGTGATAGAAGTCCACGATTAGTCGTGTTACAGTGTGGTCGCGTGGAAGAATAATCGGACGCTTAACGTCAATCGTCACACCATCAGCAGCGTCAATCCTTCCCTTTACTCGCAGGACGCCCTTTGGATCTAAATACGGAGAAAACTTGAGGAGGGGGGATTTCCGTTTTATTTGCTCACCATTGCGCAGCCGACTAATTTCTTCGTGGAACACTTCCCCTTGACAATTAATCATTATTGCGAGCTCCGCTGAATCCAAATCGTCCTTTCCAAGTAACGCTTCCAATGATTTTGAGCATTGCTTACCTTTTGTTATGAATCGTATGAAACGTAGTATGAATCGATGAGTAGTGCGTAGCTTCTCCCAGCAACTAAATCTATTTGCATCAGGCGTTATTACAGAAGTGTTCATGGTTGTGGTGTCATCGAAGTCAGTGTGATGCAGGTCCTCCGCGGCCTCGTCATCCGCATCTGAAAATTGCAGAACCGGCCAGCTAGATTCCTCCTCTAGCAGAAACTTCGGGCCGCCGAACCAGCGTTGGTTGTCGTCAAAGCCACGGTTATCGCTCCATTTGGTTCCTTCATCTGCGATATTTTCACGGGACGGTACCCACCTCCATTCTTTAATGACAGAGCCTTCAAGAATTTCTCCTACTCTCAGTGCTACAAACTGATTAAACTTTCTTGAGTCTGAGCGTAACCAAAATAAAACGTTTTTAGAATCCGTCCAGAAAGTTCTGCGGCTAACTTTGATGGACAGTTCGGATTCAATGAAATTAGCTAGTCGTAGCCCCAGCACCGCAGCTAATAGCTCAAGCCGCGGCACTGAGATAGGTTTTAGCGGCGCAACGCGAGTTTTCGATGCTATAAGCGTACAGCATATTTGCGTATCTACCTCTGAACGCACGTAAGCCAAGGCTGCGTAAGCTTTTATACTGGCGTCCACAAATATGTGCAGTTCATTGATTTTGCTTTTGAAAGCTAGCGAAAAGCAACGAGGGATTCGTATACCGTTAATAGAAGGTATTCGTCGCACCCATTTAAACCAGTTGTTGCGTTGCTCTTCTTTAATAGGTTGGTCCCAACCGACACCGGAGCGCCAAACGTCTTGTAAAATAATTTTTGCTTGGATAATAGCGAAGCCAAGCAAACCCAATGGATCAAAAATCGTCATTATTGTGCGCAATATTTGCCGCTTAGACAAAACAGTATTTTTATCGAAAATTTCCTTTGGAAATCTTTCAAAAAACGTTCACTCATCTGAGACCGGCTGCCACCACATGCCTAGTACCTTCTCAATAACGGCTTCCGGCTCCTCAAAACATTTGGCATCAGCAGCGTGCTCAGCGTGTAATGAAGCCAGTACCCCTTTTGAATTCGACACCCAATTTCTCATTTGGAAACCGCCTTCTTGGTGAATCCAATGAACAGTAGTTGCAAGGGTAGCTAATTCGTCTTCCGTGTCAGCACTCTGAAGCCAGTCATCAACAAACGTATTTTCAACGATGGCATGCACGGCATCGCGATGATGATCTGCAAAACGCTCAGCATTACGGTTCTTCACATAATTGGCTAATGATGGGGAGCACGAGGCACCGAACGTCATAACGTTCATTACGTATACATCGTAATCACGGGACCAATCACCATTACGCCATAAAAACTTTTGCGCCGTTTGGTCCTCTTTTATAATCCTAATCTGATGGAACATTTCGCGTATATCTCCACAAACCGCGAAGGGTCGTTCACGAAAGCGCAAGAGTATGCCCAGGAGAGACTTCAACAGATCGGGTCCTTTAAGCAGCATGTCGTTCAACCCGATACCACTTACTTTCGCTGCTGCATCCCATACTAATCTCGTTTTATTTTTATTGGCATTAAGAACCGTAAATATGGCAAGGTACCAAGACCTCCCGCTATGTTCTATCTCATTTTTTTCTAGTTTCCGTACATACCCTTTTCGCTCATAATCTTGTATTATATCAATTAAAAAACGATTTGTAGACGGATCACGTTCCATTTTGCTTTCCAAGCATGAAAGCCGACGTATTGCCATTGGAAGCGAATCGGGAAGTTCGACAACATCGTGTTTCCAAAGTAATCCCGTTTCCCATCTCTTTTCAGCAGCGCAGAAGCGCGTGCTATTTTCCATGAGTTTGATTGCACGCTCATCATCCTTGCATAGGAGAGGCTTGGTTGGTGCATATACCCCAGTTGAATCAATCGAAAAGAACGCTTTCATTTGCTGGTCCATACGGTCTTCTGCAGATGGACTGCATTCGCAAGTGTGAAAAACCCGTGATTGCTCGGTACAGTTAATTGTACCTCGCCCGTAAATGCTCCATCCAAGACGGCACTTTGCGGCAATAAGGTTGGAGTCTTTATTCTCTCTTATTTCTATAGGAACCCCCACTTTTGCATAGTCTAGACCTATTAAAATTCTTGCCCTGGATCGATTATATGGGCGAATCGGCAAACCCTTAAAATGCGCATTATTGGAAATTGTGTCACTAAAAAGTGATTGCTGGGGAAGCCCGAGATTGGCGACAGTGCGAACATTGATAAGTTTGTACTTTTGAGAAGGTACGACGGTGGAGGAAATAAAGAGGCTAACACATTTTGAGTGTACTTCGCTTTGAGTGATTTCTCCCGTCCAGCGCAAACAAAGAGAACCTACTGGCCCATCTAAGGCGAGCTCGTCTGCCAACTCAGACTCAATTAACGTACATGATGCACCTTCATCGATCAGCGCAAACGTATTTATTGATTTGCTATCGCTATGTAAAGTAACTTCCACGTACCTGAAAAGTGTTCTTTGTTGTTCTTTGTCAGCTACAGTAACGGGTTCGTGATATAATGTTGTTTGCTCCCGTTTTTCGATCGCCTCTGATGATGTAGTGTGTAGCAGAGGATTATGGGCCATTTTACAACTATCAACGCCACAGCATTTTTTTTTGAAGTGCAGCGCCGAATGAAATGAGGTTTAAAGCAGCGCAAGCATAATCTTTTCTCACGAATAAATTTCCACCTGTCATTTTTGGAGAGCGCGATAAACGCATTACAGTCAGAAAGCTTGTGATTTGCCCTGCATTTCACACAGTTAATTGCTTTGTCGGTTGGCATAACTTCGTGTACCATAATTCTTGCTTTATGCGCTTCGCGCCTGCCCTTTTTCATTTCATTGTTGGTGTGATCTGACGCTACCGCTGATGGCTGCAGAGACGTCACCTGGCTCGCACACATAGCAAGACTAAAAAGCCACTCATCGAAAGCAGCAATGTGAGCGTGGCTCAGCGACATGCACTGCTGGCCCCAGCTCAGCCTCTGACTGCATGGTAACTTAGCTACTAACTCATTTAATAAAACCGGATCATTTAAATAGTCGGTTAAGCCTACGGCCTGCATTGTCGCACGGTAGTTTTGTACGGCTAACGAAAACGCAACTAAAGTTTCTAATTTATCCGGCTTGACCGATGGCTCTTCCCTCAGTCTACGCTGCATCGCTTGATGGATAACATCTGGTCTACCATACAACATGCGGAGTGTGTTAATAGCTAAGCCAACCGTAGACGGCACCATAAGTCTACCGCGAACTGCTTCTAAAGCTGGGCCCTTAAGGCATTTTTGCAATCTGATGAGGTTTTCCTCATCGCTGAACCCGCACCGGATTGTAGACTGTTCATAGTTAGTTATGAACAAGGGCCAGTCCTCAGGTCGCCCTGAGAATGTTGGCAGGTCTTTTGTGAGTACTTGGCGACTAGCTATATGCGCCGCAGTTAAGTTGACATCGGCAGCCAATGTGCTCCTACATGTTGGGGTAGCATTTGAATGCATCCCAGACGATATAGTTTGAGCGGGTATAAAATTCGGATAAGAAAATCCTGAAGAACTGACAGATGTTGGCGGGTTATGCATAGCAGTGTACGAAGGGAATTGCTGGAAGGCTGGTGCTATATTGCATAAAGTCGCGTTTGAGGTTAGGTTGGGCAGCATGGTCGTCATGCAATTCGATGAAGTGACGTAAGGAGATGTCACCATGTCGGCGAGGTTAGGGACGACATTGCGCGTGTTCAATGGAAAATATGTCCCTGGCGGTTCCATAGTGTGGGAACCGATAAGTGTGTAAAGCGGCAAGGATCCATACAAAGATGTCGCCATATTCCCAGAAGTGCCCGCAATACTCGTTGACGCAAATTGTGCTGACTGCTGAACAGGCGTAGATGCGTGATGATTAGGCGCGGTACCAGCGGTGGGCGTTTCAAGGCCTATTGTCGTGGCGTGGCCAATTTTGTCAGCCTCATCTATCGGGATTTCCTGCGGAGTTGCACTTTGCGGTGTTGCTGTGGTGATTGTTTCAGAGTGTGCGGTTTCCTGCGGCGATGTGGTTGCTGGTATGTTCTCCATTGCCACGAGGGATTAAATAGAGTATACTTTTGGTTTTAATAAAGTTTTTCAGAATGTTAAACGACGGCAGTGCGACGTGCAGCGGAAGCGTTTTCTAAAGCTTCTAACAAATAACAAGCAAAGACTTCGCGAATTATGTATATTTGCAAGTATCAGAAGCTGAAAACTTTATTAAATTTAATAAGTTTTACAATTCATATGAGATTCTCGATTTCCAATAAACTTACACTTTATATATCTGCTACGCCCATGCGCTTTTGTT
>NW_023468596.1:0-5849 GCF_013731165.1 Rhagoletis pomonella | reverse complement strand
AGAGATGATAACCAGTTTTTCCTCCCACTTTCTTAGTTTTACTATAAGTGTTCCCCATACCGAATTTCCTTCTTGTCTTCATTATATTTGTAACTAATCAAGCATTTGTTTTCTCATTAAGATTGCTATCCTTCGCTTTAACTCTTTCCCAAGCCTTCTCAATTAATTTTTTATCAGCAATACTAGCTGTACACTGCCACGCTTTGCTGTGGCATATTTCTGTTATATGGACGATAAATTATTAACGAAACAAAGCATACGTTTAATATGTGTTTGATTATGTAATAAGTACTCGTGCGCACACAATATTTGTTATTTTTCCATTCTCTGCATAGATATCAAGGATATCTGGTTTGCCGACACAGGAACACGCAACATCTGGGAAGCAGTCCGCATCTAAATCTAAACCATACTTTTCCAAAGTTCGACCTGGAGCATTATTGATTGTGATTCCGAATGTCAATCGAATTGGGAATTCAAATCTTTTAAATTGAATCATCATCATTAAATGGAATCATTGGAATTCTTCACCTTTGAAAGGCCACGTTAAAATCTTTTCTTACATTACGTTCTTCATCAATTTCTTAACTGCGAGTCGCAGTGTTTTCGCTGATTAATATTCCGCAACATGATAACTGTCAAACCTATTTTTAATTTCAGTATGTGAGGTCTCCCTGGAAGATTAATCGAGCTCAAAAATTTCGTTGGATGGTCTTTTTCCACAACGGTGTTTATCGACGTATATGCTATTCCCTCACGTTGAATGCTGGATTGAATAACATTAGTGGTACTCACCACAGTGAGCAAGTGGTCTGGCAGTCTAGTAAAAGAGATGATCAGCTCAAGCAACGACTGTTGTCAATACCACTATTGTTTAGTTGATAGGCCTCCTTATTCTTCGCAGCAAGAATAGCGCGTTCACTGAGCCAATTGTGATTCCTAAAATTAATTTTCTTAATAAAGAAACATTCTTTCGATCAGTTCTCCTTTCGATGTTTCTAATTTACAAAAATTATCTGGCTGGCAGCTTTGCGTTCCCAATGTCCAGATATTGTCGCGCGAATACTTCAGCTGCAGTGTATGTATGTTCGTCTTGTCGCAATGTTGACTATTTCAGGCAAGCATTTATCTCTCGTGTTAATCGAGAAAGTACAGACAATGTTTTCGTAAAATCTCCTGCGAGCAATATCCCGAATGGTTGAACGTTTCCACGCAAATCCCGCAACAATGGATCAAAAGCCTCAAACGATTTTTTATGTGCCATGGTGCACTCATCCCAAACAATGAATTTAATTTTTTGGTAAACTTTTTTCATACCGGATGCTCTGGAAATATTGCACGTGGGAGTGTCGATGATTTATATGTTCAATGGCAGCTAAAGAGCTGAATTGGCAATGTTTGCACCTGGTAATAATGTCGCAGCAATTCCAGATGAAGCGAGGGCTAAGGTAATGTAATTTTTTGATCGAACCGTTGCCAGAATCAATCTGATAAGGAAAATTTTGCTAGTTCCTCCTGGCGCATCCAAGAAAATGGTCCCCCAACTCCGTCATTTATCATTTGCATATTCTTCTTCTACTTTGGCTTTGTAACCGCCTAAGCCATTTTGGCCGAGCTCCACAAAGAACGCCAGTAACTTCTCTCTGTGCCAACTTGGTCTCTCCATTTCCATGGGTGCTTCCTATTCGTCTGCTACCACCATCGACTTGCGAGTTGAATTCTTTTACACCTGAAACTTCGGTTCCTATTGAACGACATGTCTAAGCCAGCGGAGCCGCTCTATATTCATTCGCTGCACTATGCACATTTAGTTGTAAAGCTCATACAGCTCATCGTTCCATCGTCTACGGTAACATCGTCGCCCATGCGTAGAAGCCTGTATATCTTCCGTAAGATCTTTCTCTCGAATACTCCAAGAGCCGCCTCATAAAATGTTGTCATTGTCTAAGCTTCAGCGGCATATAACAGCTCGGGCATGATGAGTGACTTATAGAGTGCGATTTTTTGTACGTCGAGAAAGGACTTTACTCCGCAATTGCCTACTCAGTCCAAAGCAGCACCTGTTGGCAAGAGTAATTCTGCGTGTGTTTTCCATGCTGATATTTTTATCGGTGATAGTGCTGGTTCTCTAGTAAATGAAATTCTCCACTTTCCCGAAATTATAACTGTCAACAGTGACGTAGGTTCTAAGGCGCAAACGCGGTGACTGGAGATACTTCGTCTTGTCCTCGTTTACCACGAGGCGCATTCGCTTTGCTTCCTTATCCAGCTTGAAAAAGGCAGAAGAGACTTCGCTATTTTTGTTACCGTTGATGTCGATGCCATCGGCACACGCCAGAAACTACACGCCCTTGTAAAAAAAATTTTCCTTTATGGTTCAGTTCTGCAGCTCTTATTATCTTAACATTTGCATCATGCGATCGTAAATGCTCTTCTGCTTTCGCTTTAATTTGGGATTCCTTGATTGGGAATAGGAGTTCACAATATTAATGATAATCATAATCATAATAATATTATCTCATGTTATTCAAAATTTCTTTACTCGCAATATAAGTAGTAGGCCTTGGCGACCCCAAACGAAATTGCTTACGATTAAAAGTTAACTGATTTATAATGCTAGGGAATGGTGTCAACAATTTTATGTTTTCATTAAGTATTTTTTAAACAGCTTTCATGCGATTGTTTTTTGTTTTCGGTACTCTTTTATCATTTTGTTATTTGTTTCAGTAGTTTTTAGCCGACTTCAAAAAAAAGGAGAAGGTTATCAATTCGTCGGATTTTTTTTTATGCATGTTACCGCATAACTTTGGACCACGTCAACCGATTTCCAGGTGATCCCATACTAATTTGGTTTAGATCCGATCATTGGATCATGAAAAAATTAGCGGTACTATTACACTTTTATATCAGAATTGGAGTCGGTGTGTTGTTTGCTTAAAAATTACTTGTTTATGAATTTTTTACATTAAGTAATTTGTGTACCAGCTCTTCGTTGATAATATGATCACTTCGTTTGATAAGATGTTGTAAATTCTATATTTATTTACAATGTTCGGATTTTGGATAAGTGGAAAGATTTAAAAAAATTCCCTAGTAAAGCTTTCCCAAATACTTTTCGTTTGGAACCAGTTATGTAATATTTCATTTCATTTCAATATTTTCAGTCTTTACTTTTAGATAGATGATTATCCTATAAAAAATATTTCCAAGTCAAGATTTTTCAAATACCTTTCGTTTGGCACCCATATTGCTCCTCAAACATATTTTCGATTGTAACTATTCTTAAAACTCTTTAGTTTGATACCCACATTGCAATATTTCATTTATTTAATCAATCCAAAACGGTCCACCCTAATGCTTAATAATAAAGGTTCATATGTACGCATACATGTACACTAAAGTGGTCGAAAAATGTATGTAAAAAAATAAGGTCGGATTTTTAATGCCGCCACCCCCTAGGATTATTATATACCGAAAAAATATACCCATATTTTTTATTTTGAAATAAAAAATAATTTAGGTAGTGCTCAAAGCGCTCAAAGTTTTCCATGTATTTTATATGGAAAAAAACATCTTTTCGTAGAAATAGTGTAGAATTCTTGAAAATCAATATTTTTCGATTGGAAAACTTTACTTATCTTCAGGAGATTCCCGGTAATAATACTCAATTGTTTCTTTAACAATTTTTTCATGGTAACTATATTTTATAGGTCCTCCAAAGCCCTTAGAAAATGCAATGGGAGGACCAATAAAAAATCTTTAATCATAAAAAGTGGTTAAATAAATAATTGGATATTAGTCTCCTGAAGAGAACCATAGTTTTCCGGTCGAAAAATATTGATTTTCAAGAGCCTTATACCATTTCTACGAAAAATTGTTTGTTCTCCATATAAAATACATGGAAAACTTTGAACGCTTTGAGCACTCCCTAAATATTTTTTGATTTCAAAATAAAAAAAAATAGGGGTATATTTTTTTCGATATGGATCAATCCTAGGGTGTGCCGGCATTATAACTCCAACTTTATTTTTTTGGACCACTCTAATGTACATATGTATTTATTAGAAACTGTCATAAGCTTTTCCCGCCAAATTAACTATTTTTTAACTTCCCCTCCAAACAGTTTTACTGCTTTGAGGTTGAACTCAATTCTATTGAAAAGAGCGCGGGTACTTATTTTCCCGTATTCAACCAGGAACGGCCGTCAGCCACCACACATCGTCCGTACCCGCTCTACATTTGTACATATCCATAAAAGAATAATAATAAATCAAACATATTTGACAAGGGACTAATTTTTCGTTGGTTTATTTATTTTATCGCTTTATATTGAAAATACATTGGTGCAACATACTAAGCTTTCGAGTTAAAATTTTCAAAAAGGTGGCAACTCTCCTCAAAAATATTTCCAACAGTCATCTGTCTTAAACTTCCTTAATTTAATACCTATATTTTAATAAGTCTTTTATTTTATCAATTATGTAAATTTAGTTAAAGTTTCAAACAGGTGGCAACCCTCCTCAAATATATTTTCGGCCGTAAACCTTAATATTGAAATACTTCATTTATTTATTTTTGTAATATAAATGATCCTGCTATGATACCGAACAATACAAAAAAAAAATTATTCAAATCAGTTCAGCGGTTCTCGAGTTTCGATGACCGTGACAAAGGAACACAACATTTTTTTATATATAAATATAGATTTCTAAATCAAGATTTTTAAATGCCTTTAGTTTGGTACCGATATTGTAACATTTAATTTATTTTACCAATTTAATTGAGATAAATTTTCAAACAGGTGGCAACCCTCTTCCAAGAAACTTTCTACTGTAGGACTTTTAAAAACTCTTTAGTTCGCTACCTACATTGCATTATTTCATTTGTTTAATCAATATAACTGAGTTAAAATTTTCAAATAGGTGGCAATCCTGCACAAAAGTATTTCCTAAAGTTTTCTTTCCTCAACCTCTTTAATTTGATACCAATTATATTGAGTTAAATTTTCAAACTGGTGGCAACCCTCCTCAGGCATATTTTCGGCTATAAGCCTTCTTAAAAATCTAAAGTTGGATACCCAAATTACCGTATTTCATTTAGTTTATCAAAATAACTTAGTTTAAATTTTCAAAGATGTGGCAACTTTACTCAAAAATATTTACAGCAGCTATCTTTCTTAAAACTCTTGAATTTAATATCTATATTGTAATATATCATTTAGTTTATCAATAAAATTGCGCTTAATTTTTTAACAGGTGGCAACCCTCCTTTAAAATATTTTCGACTGTAAGCCTTCTTAAAATTCTTTAGTTTGATATCCACATAGCAATATTTAATTTACTTTATCAATTTAACTGAGTTAAAATTTAAAAATTGGTGGCACCCCTTCTCCAAAATATTTCCAACAGATATCTTTCTTAAACCTCTTTAATTTGATACCCATATTGTAATATTTCATTTATTTTATCGATGTACTTTAGTTAAATTTTCAAATAGGCAACCCTCGTCAAAAATATTTCCAGCAGTTATCTTTCTAAAAACTCTTTAATTTGATACCCATATTGTAACAATTTATTTATTTTATCAATATAATTGGGTTTAAAAATTTTCAAATAGGTGGCAACCCTCCAATTTTTTGCGATATCATTGGTTCTGGTATTATACCGAACAATACAAAAAAAAAAAATATTCAAATCGGTTCAGCCGTTCTCGAGTTTTGACGACCGTGACATACGAACACAACACTTTTATTAATATAGAAGATAGAAGATGTCGGTTAATAACTCTTTATTATATAAGTACGATATATCATGTTCTCTACAAGCAGTGTCTAGTAGATTAATCCCTCG
>NW_023468595.1:0-5852 GCF_013731165.1 Rhagoletis pomonella | reverse complement strand
TTTGCCCTAATTATCCCTAGCATCCTACTCTCTGACAGGGGCTCATGTAACCGACCGAACATAATTTTCATCGCTACCACGTAGACTCCGATGGACTCATTCGCTCCCTGAGTCCGCCGCCGTATCCCGTCCATCAGCAAGTCATCGTAGTTGGAGGGCAGAATCTCCAACTTCAACTCCCTAACCAGTTCCTTCCAACTACTTAGCGAGCGCCTAACTGACCTAAACCATAGAAGTGCCTTCCCCGAAAATAAATCAACCGCGCCTCGGAAAAGTTAAGCAGGGGCCACACCGCGGGCTTCACTCAACTCCTCTACCCTTTCCAGAAAAGCGTGAACCGAAAGACCCGACTTCTCCCCATCGAAACACACGTCCCACTTTAAAAATTCTCCGGCTTCACGCTCCCGACCTGTTCAACAGACCCGCACGCCCGCTCTTCGGCCACCTCGCCTGGTACCGCTGCCGATCGTACCGCCGAACCTCGTTATCGGTCACTCATCCGCTCCGGATCGTCCTCCTCGCCAACCGCCTCCTGCAAGTCAGCCAAGCAAAGCATCAACCTGCTCTTCAAACTCGACTGCTGCGTCATCTCCGCATCGTTGCTGGGCTTCGCGCGCCCTATCCTTGCTAAGCACCACTCTAGCTTAGCCATGGCTTTGGCCCCAGTCGACGGCTTCGCGCCCTTCGCCAACTCGCTCATCAACGACTTGACCTCCTTCAACTTTTGGTCGACCGCGTCCCGATCCTCCTCGAAACTGAAGGCGTAGTCCTGGAAGAGGTTTACCGACCCTCTCCTCTCTAACAACCTTGACGCCCGCAAAGATTTCCGCATATTGTCGACCGACCCTACCGGGAGACCCCGAGCCTCCATCTCATACGACAACTCCTCTTACGACAACCGATTAATCTCCATGTCGTATGAATGAAAAAAGACCCAAAATGTAACGAAAACCCCAAAATATTTAAAATAAAATCAAAAGCGCAGTAAAATAAATAATTATTCAAAATCCAAAAACGAAGAAAAAAAACAAATCAGACAGAATAAAAAATAAATAAATAAATAACAAAACCCCAAGGATTCAAAGAAAAATAAAAGTGGTAATTGTCAAAAATCTAAAACTGACTAAAGAACAAAATATACAAGCAAAATTTAACTTTACTGCCAGAATTACTCCGGAAAAATTAATAAGTCCACCGCGAACAAAAAAGTTCCAAAAAACGATAAATCGAAAAAAAAATTAATGAATAAAAAATTTAAACCAAGAGGCGGACGGGAAAAACAGGAAACCGAAAATAAAATTGCAGAACCAAGAGATCGATTAATTAAAATAAATTTCAAAAGGTTCGAATAAAATCAAAATTTTCCAAAAAATGATTAACAAAACCGAAAAAATACGACGACTTAACAGTTTAAGAACACGACCGAAAATCAAAACTCGCGAAAACAAAACTTTTAAAATCGTTTTATGTGTAAAAACCACTTGGTACTCTAATGCCTATACCTCACTTTACTGCTGGGTTGTAAGTTGCCCTATACTGGCACAACAAAATGACCCTATCACGCGCGACAACAGTAGAGCCTAACCACACAAAAAAACAAAACAAAAATAATACGTACTGCTAAATAAAACGGCACAAGCAAATGTAAAAACAACGACCAATATCTAAAAATAAATATACGTATGTACTATGTAGGTATATGTATATATGTATGCAATAGATCCCACGCAAAACAAAGTGGTGCGGCCAATGTACGTATGTATGTAAATATGTTTACCACTAGGGTGGTCTTTCTTTTAACTTTACATAAGTATTTCTTTATTTGTTTTATTTAAATTTTTTTATTAAAATGCAACCAATAGCGTACTTTATTATCAAATTTGAACAAAAGGCTAAAATCGAAGAAAAAGGCTCGCCACCACGCAGAATATTAATTTGAAGCGCTTTTTTCAATATTATCTTTAGCTTCGCTTCTTTTTCCGCGCCCTAATCACTTAACACTACACTTATCTGTTCGTGCTCCAAATCTTCCGCCGACACACAATCCAAAAACAATGCTCCATATAGCCTGACAACGCTTGTCCTCCGATACCACCGTATATGTATGTACGTATTGAGAGGAAAATAAGTTCATCAGGTATACTCCGACCGTCCGTTACCACGCCGCCCCGAACCGCCAAGGAAAAAAAAAATCCTCCTTGTGTTCCTGCTGCCAAAAAAAAAAATTAAAAAGGAAAAAAAATATTAATATTCAAAATACCAAACCAAACCAAATACCACAAATACAAAATGCGACCCAGCCTAATGTACACTATATTTGAACGCTACTAAACAAAACAGAGAGGCCCCACGTTGGGCGCCAATTTGTCACCTTACCTTTTGTTTACAAAAGCCAACCTACCAATGTCCCAAATAAATGCTCTTACCGTGCGCAACAACAATGCGCCGGGCCAAACTAGGTAAACAAATATACGCACAAAAGGGAGATGACAAAAAAAAACCAAGCAACCGGCTGGCTCAGTGGAGACGGCGGGGTTGCTGGCAGGGGTAACAACAAGACAGTATACAGACTAATCAAACTAAATAAAATGCACTAGTTATCACACACAATAAATATGAAGCTACCAACACTAGGGTGGGTCGAAAACAAGACAACAAGATTTACGACCAAGGAATCGAAACAAAACAAAACCTTGTTTTTGGGGCTCACCCGAGGTGATATGATACCTACGACGAGGTTGATATCTAGACTAGGTTTGCCATAAATACCTTTGCTATATTTATAGTATGGTGGTCTGGACATACAACATTGCAAGTTGATAAAAGCGTTGTAAAAAATAATAGGAGATTCACACTGTAACCTGATTTTTGTTAATAAACCAGCGAAAATTATGTGTCCAAATAAAAACAGGCGAGTCATGGGAAAGTTCGAACTAATTGAGAATTGCCCATTGCCTCAATTTTCCTACATTATTATGGTTGGCAGTGCGCGCTCCCATTCAGCATGTCTTGGGTTCAAGACCGGTTTCCGACTATCACCTTACCTTTTGTTTACAAAAGCCGACCTACCAATGTCCCAAATAAATGCACTTACCGTGCGCAACAACAATGCGCCGGGCCAAACTAGGTAAACAAATATACGCACAAAAGGGAGATGACAAAAAAAAACCAAGCAACCGGCCTGCTCAGTGGAGACGGCGGGGTTGCTAGCAGGGGGAACAACAAGACAGTATACAGACTAATCAAACTAAATAAAATGCACTAGTTATCACGCACAATAAATATGAAGCTACCAACACTAGGGTGGGTCGAAAAAAACACAACAAGATTTACGACCAAGAAATCGAAACAAAACGAAACCTTGTTTTTGGGGCGCACCCGACGTGAGGTCCAACCAAAAGGTTACGAACCCACTCGCACTACCGCCCGTGCTGCCGGGGATATCTTTAACCCGCCTGTATGACTGGGCTCAGGGTGCCGGATGCTAAACAGGATCGGAAAGGGAAACACAATAAGAGGAAGCCTGCCGACAACAATACCGCCTGAACACAGACACAACAAAAGAAGACGATACTTATCGGCGGTCGGTGGGCGTTCCGACCGCAAGGGTGCTCCTCGGGAATTTGGCTCCCAAATCCGGTGCCGGCTTTACCACGCCTCGACTGGCGCTGCTCCTCGAAACTAATTGCTACTGCTACTGCAACCTAAGTGCCTCGCCTGGCACTTCCCGAATTTTTATTAAAGATAAAGCACTTCGCACTACACAAATTTATCTAGTTTTACTGGGCTACTATGTATAAAAGCACTCGCGGTCGCAATAAGGATGTTGCCTTTCTCAAAGCTCGCTTAGAACTGCCCCGGCACGCAGTCGCGAGCCAGGCCGCAACCTACGCACCGGTACGCAAACCGTTGGAGTGTCAGCGCCGGTGTTGTTGGTGCCCGATCAATTGGCGCCGGCCCGATCATTCTAGAAACGAATTGGGCGCTTTAGAGGTCGCCACCACGGCGCACACAAACAACACCATGGACTTGCCATTGCCATCATACGGCGGACAACAAAAGTGCCGCAATAGGTGATAGCAAAGGCGACACCCCTACTACGGTCTTTCGTGTCATCTCTCATTCCTACATTCTTACCTCGATCGGCACCGTTTTGGGGCGGAGTGCCCTAATGGAGACTTTTCCCCTTTGCGGTGGCGCTCCACCGACAAACAACTATTTCGCTCAACTTGATCTTATTCTGCTATTTATTTAGGTAAGTACATACATATGTACACTTGAGTGTCGGCAGCCTTCACTCCTATCGGCTGGAGTGAAAGGAAATAGGTAAATAGAACGAAGGGGAAACAAATGTTTATTTTGTTGCGGCCAGAATGCGACAACCCCACCCCTTCCTCCTTAAAAAGAAAGCTTGCTTTCTCCCTTATCGAGCGACTGTATGACGGGAGACACCGGGTAATACCTCTGCTTCACAGGTTCGACTCCTGCTTTTACCCTAATCCGATTTTTCATCAAATCCGGGATAATCCCCGCCTTGGTCCAAAAATCGACCCCAAGGATAACGCTCTGAGGCAAACCAGGAACTACGAGGCACTCAACGAGGACTGACTTGCCCTCTACCTCAATTGGCAGCGAGACCGAACCTAACACCGATACATGACCTCCATCCGCAAGGGTAACTTTCAAGGGAATATTCGATGAAGACCCCCTAACGCCCCAAGATGAGAAAACTTCCCAACCTAACCGACCAATTACCGTTCTCGACGCACCAGAATCCAACAACGCCCTAAAAGTGTAACCAAAAATTCTCACATCCAAATACGGACGCTTATCGAAGCCGTCTGAGACAAGCGAGTACGCCAACCGAATATCTGAATCACCGAACCCTACTTTAGCCAGCTGGGAGTTAGCAGGATTACTAACTCGCCCTACAAGACCACCTGACCTGCTGTCCCAGGGGTCTACCTACCGTTTCCCGACTTATTTTCCGACCTAACATTCGACTTCGAATTCGCTCAACTATTCGCCCCACTATTCGACTTCGACTCCGACCTAAACGGGTTGTGGTTCCGCCGACCACCTCCACCCGGACTACGCTGGTTACCCTGAGGACCATTCCGCTTTGCTGCACACACCGGGCAGTCCCGCTTCATGTCCCCAGGTCTACCACAGCCGAAGCACTTTATCCCCTGTCCACAATCAGCTGAAACATGACCAAACCGCTTGCAATTAAAACAACGGGTATTAGGCCCGCTCTAAACCCTTCGTGGTCCGTTGAATCTGCCACCGCTGCGACCTCCGAGCCCACCGAGGCATAAGCCAAGTCAGGCGCCAACAGACCCTTGGCCTTGTGACTTGGAGGAGGGACAAAAGCTTCAACCGACGACCTAACCGACTCTAATTTTCTACCCAAGGCGACTAGTTCCGCAACCGATCCTGGCGAAACTAGTCCCAGCTGCGTTTGATAAAAGGGTAGTAGATTTGCCCTAATTATCCCTAGCATCCTACTCTCTGACAGGGGCTCATGTAACCGACCGAACATAATTTTCATCGCTACCACGTAGACTCCGATGGACTCATTCGCTCCCTGAGTCCGCCGCCGTATCCCGTCCATCAGCAAGTCATCGTAGTTGGAGGGCAGAATCTCCAACTTCAACTCCCTAACCAGTTCCTTCCAACTACTTAGCGAGCGCCTAACTGACCTAAACCATAGAAGTGCCTTCCCCGAAAATAAATCAACCGCGCCTCGGAAAAGTTAAGCAGGGGCCACACCGCGGGCTTCACTCAACTCCTCTACCCTTTCCAGAAAAGCGTGAACCGAAAGACCCGACTTCTCCCCATCGAAACACACG
>NW_023468594.1:0-5853 GCF_013731165.1 Rhagoletis pomonella | reverse complement strand
CGTCGCAACGTGGGTCACACGGGTAGTGGAAGAGGGATCAAACCTCCGAGACTATTACTATATATTCGAAGTGGGCTTTAACCACTGAGACTGGTGCTAGCTGTAGGGCTCAAAACATACTCTAGTTCAAAGCTTAGAGAGTGGATATAGCGAGAGTTAAGCAAATAAAGAGGCTATAAACTAGAAGCGAGTGTGTTCTAATTTCATGAAGAGGTAGGGCGTTTACTCCTTACAGGACCCTGGACAACCGAGAGCTACGCCCAGCACTCAGGAAAGTCCGTTACAAATGGCGTTGGAGCAGAGACTCTAAAGGAAACAAACACAAAGGAGAGTGCCGTGGAGAAAAAAAAAAAAACAGTGAAGTGAAAAACAAAGAGATCACAAGTGATAGAGACACAGAGTTCAGTGACCAACTGAAAGACCCAAACTCAAGAAGCAATAAGGGCACAAGTGAGAGAAACACAAAGTGCAGTGAACACCCGAAGAACTACTAGTAGGCGGTCCAGTGAAAAAAAAACAGTGTGAAAAAAAAGGTGAAGAGAAAGTGGGTACATTACCTCAACCGAGAGGAGCTGCTGACCTATATTTCAGAGATCGGTCTCGAACAGACCGGAAAAGTCGAAGAGCTGCGAAGACGCTTCTCTGCATTTATACAAGAAGAGAGTAACAACGAAGACTACCAAACGCGGTCCTAAGAGCTAGAAGAGAAACACTCGAAGCCTGCGCTGACTGTTACCGCAGCAACACCAAGTGGAAGCCAGGAAGCCAGTGTAATGCAGTCACCAATGCCCCTTGATGCATTTGAGACACCACAACCATACGCAACGTATCCTATGGCATCACAGGCAACCATCATGGACCTAGTCCGTAAGTGGGATTTCAAATACGACGGCAGCCGAGACCCACTCAGTCTCATCGAGCGTGTAGAAGAATTGGCGGAAGTATACGAGGTGAATCGCGACTTGTTACCGCGAGCAATGCCAGAACTACTTAAAGAGAAGGCGTTGACATGGTTCCGCAGTAATAACCGGAATTGGCAGCAGTGGGAGGGATTCAAAAGGGACTTCCTAAGGTTATTCTTAAACTTTCGCTACCACGAAACCTTAGACGATGAGATCCGTCGTCGCGTCCAACAACAGAACGAGAAATTCAAAAACTATGTGCTGGCCCTCCAGAGTCTGATGCGACACGCGAATTACACTTCAGAGCAGAAGTGTACCTGTATCTACAGAAACTATAGAAGCGAGTTAAAATGGTATGTCAAACGATACGAGTTCACCACCCTAGAAGAGGTAGTGAGTTGTGCGGAAGACATGGAAAATATCGGTGAGAGAGCCACAGAGAGCCGTTGTTCGAACCACTCCGCGGGTCACGGGAGAGATATCAGCACATGCGCGCACTGCATAGGAGTGACGAGACGGCTAGAGCAGAGAGAACACAGCGCCGATCTGAACCACACAGCGGTGTAGCAACACTACAGTCGGAGTATTAATCCGTGGACTGCGTGTAGACATTGCGGAGAATATGGCCATTTTGCGAGAGAGTGCAGAGCTGCACGGATAGAGTTTTGTTGGACCTATGGTCGATGCAATGTCCCGACACGAGAGTGCTGCCATAGTGCATCAACAAACGGGTCGAGGTCCCATTTGCGGCGAGGAGTGGGGCGTCAGGTAGAATAGCCTCGCCCAAACTAAAAGTGTTCTAAGGCAGACGGATGGCCGAATTATGGCGGGGATCAAAGTAGGTGAGGTGAACGTAGTAGCTGCAGTTGATACAGGCGCAACAAGAAGTGTCTTGAGCGAGGCCATGTCCAAGAAACTGGATGTGGGAGAAGTTAGGAAGGTGAACACGCACACACACGGCACGAGTAGAGCTGAAGAATCAGGCACATGAAAGCGATCTATTAATACTGCCTGGTTTCATGGATGACGTGGTCCTTGAAACCGATTACCTGACGAAAGCGGGGTCCGATTATGTTGCGGAGACTTAGACGTGACACTTCGAGAAGAGATCTGCGTACAAGGAGTCGAAGCACTCACGGCGATACGCGAGGGAAGTGCAGAGAGGTCAGGTAAATGCGATGAACCCAAATCAAACTCCATACCTACAGAAGTCGCAACAACCGACGAAGCGAGGGAGTTCTTAAAGGCAGAATTACGCAAATTTGAAAAGATGTCTGGGGTTTCAAGTATCACAGCTCATCGGGTCGTCATGAAGGATGACCGGGCGATAAAGCAGAGGTATTTCCCGAAGAACCCGAAGATTCAGGAGATAATCAACGCGGAGATCGACGACCTTATCCAGAAAGTGTGTATTGAACCCTCACAGAGTCCGCACAGCGCCCCAATATTGTTGGCGAAGGAGAAGACCGGCAAGTGAAGACTCTGCGTCGACTACCGACAGCTGAAGAGCGCGTTAACCGAGGCACCAGTGTTGGCTTGCCCCGGCTTTACGCAGAAGTTCACTCTACAAACGGACGCGAGCGACTTCGGGCTGGAAGCTGTTCTCAGGCAAGAGATTGAAGGAGAAGAACGCGTAATCGCATACGCGAGTCGCCGGCTCCACAAATCCGAACTCAGTTATTCAATCACAGAGAAAGAAGGCCTGGCGATAGTGTGGGCTATCAGGAAGATGAGACCCTAGGATACATATTTATCGTCATCACCGACCAATTAGCCCTTAAATGGCTGAGTAAGATAGAGAGTCCATCCGCTCGGATTGCAAGGTGGGCGCTGGAACTGCAACAGGACTCCTTCGATGTGCAGTATCGCAAGGGTAAGCTAAATGTGGTAGCAGACGCGCTGTCAAGACAGCCCCAGGAAACATTGCTTGGTTCGATGACAGCGGGAGGAGTAGCGGTAGAGTGCAAGTGGCTGAAAAACAAGATGGCGGAGGTAGGTCACCACAGAAGTTTCCTAACTTTGTCATCGAAAATGGTGAGCTGTATAGGCGAATATCAGGCGAAATCGACGGTGAAGACGTTTTGCCATGGAAATTATGTGTACCGACAGAATAAAGGCAGAGGGTGTTAAGGGAAATTCACGACGTTCCCAGTGCAGGCCATATGGGGATCCGAAAAACGATAGCGCGGTCGACAGCGCGATATTACTGGCCGGGCATGTTCCGCGACGTGAGGAAGTATGTGCGACAATGTGAGACCTGCCATATTTACAAACCAAGCCAGCAGCAAGCAGCCGGAAAGATGCTAACGCAGCTTCCGCGATCCAAGCAGGGAAACACTATGGCGCTGGTAATACTAGATCGTTTCTCAAGATAGGTCCAGATTGTACCAATTTGCAAGGCAAATGCGGAGGGAGTAATTCGAGCAGTAAGAGAGCGGATTATCGGCAAATTCGGCATTCCAAAAATCTTGATCACGGATAGTGGAACGCAGTTTACCAGCTCCAAATTTAAGCAATTCCTGGAGGAGGTGGGCATAAGGCACCAATTCACTGCTCCGTACACACCGCAGCAAAATCCGACGGAAAGAGGTAACCGTAACTACTGGCGCAGTTCGCAGGCAAAGACCAGAAGAGCTGGGTTGATCTGTTGTCCGAAGTGACTTTGGCCCTCAACACGAGCGTATGCGACGCAACGGGTTACAGCCCGGCGTTCGTCGTCC
The DNA here is from genome assembly GCF_013731165.1 of Rhagoletis pomonella. Classification (NCBI taxonomy): domain Eukaryota; kingdom Metazoa; phylum Arthropoda; class Insecta; order Diptera; family Tephritidae; genus Rhagoletis; species Rhagoletis pomonella. The sequence continues at coordinate 2,231 of NW_023468594.1, read as the reverse complement.
AAGGGCGAGAACCAAGGTTACCGAACGCATTGTATGACGAGAATTAGGAACTGGCCAAGGTACCACACCACCACAAGTAAAAGCGGCGGGAATGAAAGAGGCATTAGAGCTAGTACGACGCAACCAGCAGAAGGCTACCACAGAACAAGCGAGGCACTATAACCTACGGAGAAGATCCTGGCAACCAGCCATGGGGGACAAGGTGCTGGTGCGAGAGCACTGCCCCTCCAACGCTGTGGACAATTTCGCGGCAGAACTCGCACCGAAATACGGCGGACCACATCGCGTTCTAAATTTTATTTCACCTGTGATCGTATAACTCGACAAGGTGCACAATGGGAAAAGGAGAACAGCGCACGTGAGTGATCTCAAACCATTTTATGAGAACAACGTCACAGATGAAAATTCTCCCGTGGCATCGTCTGAGCCTAATTCGGCACACAGCGTCGAATAGGTAAGTTGCCAGCAGGGGAGCAATTGCCATGACAGTGGAGACCCTGAAAGAGGAAGAGCTGTCCGAAGAAACCTAAGTAAGATGAAGAAGAAGAAGAAGAAGAGGCAGAAGAAGAAGAAGATCATGATGATGAAAAAGAAAAAGCAGAAAAATTAAGGTTCCAAGAAAAAAAAACAATGAAAAATACAGATGGCATGAAGCGCAAAAGAAAATTATAAAAGTTAACAAAAAATTAATAATTATCATTGTAATGTTAAAATTAATAATAAAAACAACAGCAATAATAACAATAATAACCATTATAAATACAAATAATGATACCTAGTAATATTAATAACAGAATAGTACTAATACAACTAAATAATAATAATAGGAGCAATACCGCAATGTAACCCGGAATCTACTACGGTTTACATCAACCCTACCAAACTCCTTTTTGCAAAAAAAATACCGAAATTTTGCTGGAAAAGTGCCGAAAATGAAGGAAAATACAGTTGGTTGCGCAATGGCCACTGTCGGCAATAAAAAGGATGTGATGCGGGCGTCAAGGCACAAGTGAGAAAAGTGCATGATACTATGGACCAGCAGCAGGCAAATTTTATGGCAGAACCAGCGGAAGGCGGAGTACAAACAAGAACAAGAAATCCGACGCTACAGTAGAAGCGACAGCAGTGGTGGATACCGGTCGAGCAATTCAAGCGACAACAACAGTACCAGAGGCGAGCATGACGCCGCTGGCCGGCCAAGTAGCTCCAGCGAGGGCGGTAGCAATAGTGGCAGGCAACAACAAGAAATCGGCGACGGGGATATCGAAAGCCTCGAGAATACGCAGCCATTCGTACTGCCTTACAATAGTGAGGATGCAGAGATGGTAGCCTATTGGTGTGCAGAGTACTTGGCAAACAATACGCCACATTTGACGAGAGAAGAGGAGGAGATGGAGCACGAACCCTCACACGTAAGCGTACAATCCGACGACAGCGGGCTAAGCAGAGAATGTGATGGCGAAGTAGAGCGGGCGCCAACACCCATAACCATATCGTCCGACGAGGAAGAGGAGTATGCCAAAAGGCAGGGCTACGCAAGCGTCAGACACCTCGGTAACGGGTACGTAGAGTATGCACGCCATATCGACATGCGCATGAGGCTATACGACCCGATGGCATCGGAAGAGCCACATGCACCGCCGCAACAGCTGTGCCTTAGTGAGGGCGCGATCGAGGCGTGTACATTGGCGAGCGGGCAACAAAGGGATTTTGTGGAGGACGCGTCGGCGGAAGCGGGTTTGAGTGTGGCAGCAGATGCCGAGTGTGCCATCGGAGTGGCAGGTCCATCCGGACGTAGGTGCGTTGCCGGAAGAGTTGGTGACGGGAATTGAGTCGCACGTAAGCCATCAGCAACAGAAGCGGCAGTCATTCAGACGCATCGTAAACGGCCAGGCGTACAGAGTGAGAAACACCAAGACTGGCAAGGTGACCGTAAGTCTTGCTGCCGGGAGTAAGGAGGGAGTGTGAGGACCCCAGATCCTGTGGCCCTTATTTATATATATATATGTGTATATACATACGCTTATTTTAATTGTAGTTTATATACGTATGTACCCATGTACATATGCGATACATATATTGAATTATTACGATGCATATAATGCAGAAACAATTTTTATGAGGATAACTGTTTGCGGATGGACAAAATGGTATAAAAGGAGCAGTGCTAATAAGCATTGTTCATTGGCTAGGCATACGTGGCACACGTCGCAACGTGGGTCACACGGGTA